>NW_013667525.1:35504-98362 GCF_000517525.1 Limulus polyphemus
AGCAGTTAAGTAAAAGCCGATATATAGTCAGTTTATGATATTTCCCAACAAGATTGATACACACACACACAGTATTCTTTTTAAAACACAAATACGTCTTAATATACATACAACAATACAATTTACAATAATAGTTATTGCAAATAGTTATTACGAACAATGATCTATATACAAAAATTTTACAAACTTACAAGCAATATAAAGTATTCTCTCTAGTTAGGAACTTCTCCGATATCTTATCGAGGGTTCACCATGATCGAGTTAATTACGAGTTGACGTAGGTATAATTCACTTATTAAGGAGCTAGCTAGCTTTGTCCTTCGTTATTCACCAACCACACACGCCGAGTTTTTCTACCGGTGATGTCAAGTAATGTTTTCATAAAAGTATTAATGTCCGATGTGAATCCACTGAAGTTGAATGATTTGTAATGTTCGAATTTTGTAAATGCTCTTGGGCAAATATTTGAAGATTTCCGATTGATAAGCGTTATAACAATCACAGTTACAGCTTTCGAATTTTATAGCACACTGACTACAGCAAACTAATAATAGTTTTGATGCGTCGCGTTGGTTATATTTATGGGCGCGTGGAGGCCTTATAGAAAATTCAGATTACGTAAAAATACGCCTCCCAGTGGCACAGCGGTATGTCTGCGGACTTACAACGCTAGAATCCAGGTTTCGATACCCGTGGTGAGCAGAGAACAGATAGCCCATTGTGTAGCTTTGTGCTTAATTACAAACAAACAAACGTAACAATACAAATTTAAGCGTTTACATACACACACATATATTGTTGATTCTTATTCTCGAGAATCTTCTAAAACTTTAGAGAATAGGCAGGAGTTTCACAATACATATTTAACAGTATAAGCTATGTATGTTTCTAAATACAAATTTAATCTAAACAAACGTTGATATTAAAATAAACATATAATAACAAATTCGTTACAATACAAATGTCTAAATCACGATAGAAAACTTCCAAAACATGTGGGGAAAAAAATGCGGTACGTTGATATCAGCAACTCTGTTCGTTTTTTTTCTTTCACGTTAAAATCTTGTAGGAGGAAAGCACCAATCCAACACAGCTCCTATCTATTATTCGAAACCTATAAGAGACATGTGTAGTGCCGTACGAGAGTCACAAATTCTATAGGAATCCTTTTTCATTCCAGCATTCTGTTGAATAAAGGGTGTATCGCACCAACATCACGGACACAATTAAAAAAAAAACGATTTTCACTCTAGAATAACTATGCACAAATAATTTTCAAATAAACTGCCAATAACATATAAAAATGCTTTTGTTTTATAAATATTTTCCAGTATTGTTTTTGTGTTTATTCTTACTAACTTTCGCTAATTGATAATAAATGTTTGATTAACAAGTGTTAGAGCACTAACACACCTTCAACCGCTATCGAAAAATAGCAATAATTGTTTATCTGTTGTATGGTTCTTCTTTAGATCATTAATTCGAAGGATATATGAGAGCATTTTCCTTGATGAACTATTACATATTGTATGCTAGAAAGTGCGAATCACACCAATTACTCAGACGGACTCAGATAGAGGCACGCATTGGAACATTTAACAGCGCCACTGCACGAGCGCTGATCTGCTTGACTGCGCTTCCCTAGAGATGCAAATCCGTTCCACTAGATTTGTATTCTTCTCACTCTCTTTGCATCAGGATTCTCCGCCCAAAACCCAGTTTCCTCGACGTTCTGACATTATGGTTGTGTTGGATTCACAGGAACACTTTAGTTTACTGAAAATCGATAATGACCCCCACCCCGACACACATACATACAAAATGCTTAACGAATCGTAATCTGGACGATATTCACAGCTCCATAAGAACGACTGTGAACGTCGCTTTAAAGTTACTAATAATAAATTAGAATAGAAGCCAAAACTGTTGCCGCTACTCAACTGAAAATCCTTAAAAATGGGTCAATGAAGAACTTACATAAATCGGAAACAGTGAAAAAAATCGCATACTATCATCGACCGTTTTTCTATGCATTCCAACTACAACTCAGCCGTTTTCTTATGCATTCTTATTATCACCAAATCCTTTTCTTATATATTCTTACTACTCTCAACTATTTTCCTTTCAGTTGTCACCGATTCAGTCATTTTCCTGTGCATTATCACTACCGTCAACTATTTTTCTTGAATTCTCACTTATTATCACCCATTTTTCTGTATATTCTCACCACCATCAACCATTTTCCTGGAATTTTCGCTGTCGTCAACCATTAAAAACATGTGTTTTGTATTGTACGTAGAAGAAGAAAAAACAGTATTCATGTTAGATTCACGAAACTTTGCACATCGGATTAACTTCTCTTAGAACAGATGGATTTTTATTATAATAACATCTTAGCAAATCTACTGTTATAATAGGGTGAATAAAAACATAGATTTAACTGAAATAAATCACGGGTTTGTACCATGGAATTGTAAATCAGTTACAATGGGCCTGAACATACACAATACCAGAAGAACAGGTATCATAATACATTTCTTAAGTGACAGCCTACAGAATACTAGTTTTTGAAGTGTTTTAATACACATTATAGGGTGCGTTGTGTAATACCAATGACACGAGCTTGTCTGATATATTAACTAATTTGGACTATTAAAGTTCCACATTTCTTTAGAAAAATAAAATGAGGCTTTTATTGTTAATTGAATTTCTTAAGATACAGAGCTTAGAGTCTTAATTCTTACTCTAATGAAGGTAAGATTCGTGTGTAATCATTTAATCAGTTGAGTCTTTCCCTAAAGGCACGTGGTCACTCAAGCATCATTTACCAACACCAGATAACACTGAACTGGCATTCTTTGAGTAATTGTCTCCATAACGTCGTCGTTCTATTTCAATTACACTCTTGCACTTGTAGCAGAAGCGGTGTCTTTCGGCATAAAGATTCATGAAGCTGGTAATAAGACTCCAATAACCTATGTGATGGCGTGTCTGTTCGTCATTATACAAAGCTATGCGTGACTAAGATAAAAAGGTCATTAGATTTAGAAATCTCATTGTGTACTAGAGTAAAGCAGCAGCTGAGGTTTTCATGAAACAATCAATTTAGAAAGTTTCGTGACCGAGTATTCGTCATAAGGCTTAGGAACATCATGAGTATCGGGGAGGAAAGGATGAGTCTGCTTGCTGGTTTTACCAACTTTAGCCATACTACACCTATAATTATCAATTATTCAAACAACTATTCAAAAGTTATGTATTATCTGTTAATAATTTTATAATGAAAATTAAAGTAGTTAAAAAATATAACTGGATACGCTGTTCTATTAATATGGGGTTTTAAAATTAAAATTGTGATGTATTCATTCAAAGTGTTTTATTACTTTAAACACTGGACGGTGCCTTGATTACCCTATTTTTTATAATTATACATCCATATTTTCATAGATGTGACTAGTATGATACTACTTATATTAGCTCTCTCAATCAATAATAGCATAAAGAATTAAGAACATGTTTTTACTCATTAGTCAGTTTTTGTTCATTCATTAGAATGTAGTATAGGAAATGATCAATAAGTTAACTGTTAACTTCAGGATGAACTTCAAAGAAACTATCCTTTTAACAGGAAATTCTTTTTTTTTCAAATTTTAAAAAACATTGAAAATAAAAATACGATGATTAAAAAACATGGACATCTAAATTAAGCCTAATGGCTTGAGAATTTAAAGATAATAGTGTTATCATGAAAACAGATATAACCTTGTAAGTTGGGACTAAGATTAACGTACATAAGGACTATTTTTTTTAGTCCCGAGGCTGCTTACGACCGTTGGGACACTTAATATGCTAATGTATCATAGATGGTTCTCGGGCAGATTTTATCTGGTGGAGCTCCTCTCCTCTCTAGTTAGCCGGGCAGATTTTACCTGGTGGAGCCTATCTCCTCTCTAGTTAGCCGTACATAATTTAGCAATGAAAGATTAGAGGGAAGGCAGCTAGTCAACACCACCCACAGCTAATTTTTTTGTCTTCTCTTTTACCAAAGAATAGTGGGCTTGGCCATCACATAACGCCCTCACGGCTGAAAGGGCGATTATGTTCATCGACGAGGATTCGAAATCGTGACGTATAGATTGCGAATCGAGCGCTCTAACCACTAGACCATGCCAGACCATATATAAGGGCTTAACTACATAAGAATATTCTAGACTAATGTAACAAAATTGTTCCTAAATAAGAGCTAAACGAAACTAGTTTAGGAATTATAGAAGTTCAACACATTAAACACTGGAATGTGAAGATTTAAAATCAGAAGTCATTAGTGTATAGGATTTGATCTGTTCATAATTTAGTATTGAATATATATACATTTGGTGAATAATTACTTTCTTCCAGCCCTGTTTGGAAGCAGTCTTATGAAAAGGCTTCTACTTTACATATAACAAAGATATTTGGAGTAACGCCTTGTCATCAACTAACTGGATGGAGTACTTGTTACGTATTGCTCTTAACACCCAAACAAATGCTAGTTTAGTTGTAAGTCAGAAAGTGCTGCTTATAAGAAACATATATCTAAATATAAACATGAACATTAATAAACTGATATGAATAAAGAAGAACTGAATGATCCTGAAAAGTACGACTATTATCAATTGTCTAGCGAGAAATTTAGTTTATGATCGTTTCGGATATTAACTGAGGCGAAATTGAAATTCAAAACTAACTCTCCATATTGATTTTAGCTGTCAAAAATAAACGAACGAAAATAATTTAAGATTTTAGGCTCCAGTCATTAACAAACTACAATTTCATACCAAAGTAAAGCAATCAGAAAAGAGGACATTGACAACCCAATAAAACTTTTATTCTGGCTAATATAGAAACAACCAATAATATCGCGACTATTTATGTGACGACAAGATCATTTGGACGATTGTAAATTGTAAGGGTATAAGGTTTTCTAATTGTTTGATCTGGACTGACTTGATTGATTTTCGTTCAGTCTTCTTCCTTTAGACACCATCATAGGCGTTAATGCACGTGTATATTGATCAGTTAGTTTTTGTGGGTTTCATTAACCAGCTATACAAACCACTGTCCACGCTTTAATGGCTTGACCCGAAACTGCTTGTTGATATTAACAATGAATTAGATACGACAATTAATCGGTCCGCGAATGATGGCTGTAGAGAGGAAAAGGTCACAAGATCGAGAAGGAAGTTATCAGAAATAATACATTCTTCAAACACATTGATTTGTTTACAGTACATCTAAATGAAGTATTAAGCATAATAAAATCAATGACGGTGAGTTTATTTAAGTTATCCAGGAAAATTGCCAGTAGGAGAACTACAGAATCCACGATAACAGAAGGAGTCCTTTCAATGATTTTTAGACAGCTTTCAAACATTAATCAACGTACGATAGGTTTTACCGAATTCTGATTTGAAAATGGAGTTATCAGAGCTATACATGTTTCAATCGATTACAAAAAAAATATTTCATAAATTTATGATATTTAAAAAAAATCAATGTATAGTTATCATAAAACACATTAAATAGTAAAGTACAAATCTCTATTGCAATAGCCATTTTCTGGCATTTAAAGAAAAAAGGTTCAAGTAATTAAAAACATCTGGCTTTATTCACATATTGAAATATGCACACGAGATATGGATAAAGTAAAGCCAAATGTCTTAAACATTATATTCAAGTATATTCAGTAGGATTTGAAATCGACAGCTAATCATAAATCATTTAAACATTAAGAAACGTAACCTTTTACATGTATAAGTACAGTGGCGTAATGTTGAATGTCAGAAAATAATTTATATACAGAATGTGTCTGCATTTAATTGTATTTCATATGGTTTATTTACACATAAAATGCATCATGCTTTAGAAACTGATACTGTTTTACTGGTGGGACAAAAAATCTTCAAGCGAGATCTTGCTATCAACTGTTAATCATCAACTGACGTATAATATCTCTATAAAGTTGCGTCACCAATGTTTGATTTTATAATTAACCTCAGATGTGATAAAGCAAATAGATGTATTGTGTGGGTAGAAGACAGAAATTAATTAGAGGACACAAACTAGACTGTCATACTAGGGTTGTCAAAATATTTTTTCTGCAAAACAGACTTAAAATAACACGTGTTAAAAGAAAGAAATATTTAAGCAAAGATAAGAGAGACATAAATGTCTAAAAATTGTACTATTTTCACACAAAACTTACTATTGTATTACATCTATTATTATGAAATATTATAGAGTGACATAAATTTCGACGCATGACACGTTAACATGATGAAATACATCTTAGATTGTTGAGGCGTTTTGTTACCATGATATCTTTGTGGTAACTCAGACGTAAAATAAGCACGCAATTACCTTATCTTTACAAAAAGTAGATGTAGTATTTGGAAAGACGGCTGTAGTGGTTTATTGCAAGTTGATTAAAAAGACAAGACTCGTTGTTGAAATCACAATAAAACAAAATACTTCCTTTAAAAGGAAGAGAAAAGAATAGGTTATTCACATAATAGTAAATGATTGCCTTATGAAGTAAGGAAAATTAAAATTAAGAGAAAAGTAACTGAATACTTCTGAAAAAACTTCAGCTTCTCTCGGGCAACTGAAAAGAAAGTTTATAGCAAAATGTTTCACTTCTTCAGCGAATCTTCCTCAGTTGGTAAAATATATAGTCAAATACATTCAACAAAACGACTGAATACTTGTGTTTAAAAATAATTAGCGAATAATGGAAAGGTGTACGATCAAACTGAAGAATACAGTAAAACAAAGGCAGGGGGTTTTACAGCACGTTATGGTTCCATCGACACAGAAAATAAACCTCTCTTCTCGGACAGGTTACAGAAAATAACATCTCAGACTAAACTTAATACAAGACCTCTAACTTAGAGAAACATGTATTTTTGTAGGAATGAGATATACACTATAAGGGAGTAGAGTATGAAGTATTTACATACTACATTGACATGCAAAAAATAACACTAGTTTATACATAATAGTAACCTACCACTAGTCGCATCTAAAGAGGCGTTCTCTTGAGTAAAGCTAACCAATACCCGCAGAACACTCTTTTATGTTGGGTGTTTTAGGTTTAGCAAAAGAAAACAATTATGAGTTTATATGTAGTGCTAAAAAGGCATTTTATGATGCTAAACGTCTAAGATGGCAAAGTATAAGGCTTCTGAAAAGTGAAAAACTTTACATTAAACTATAACTAATTTTCTCATAATCCGCTTAGTTAGCCCATTACGGATTTCGATACATGTTAGAGCGATATATCACATCAGTCTTCTATTTGCCCAGGAAGCTTTTAGCTTGTTGCAGAAATTATCAGCTAGTCTAACACCGCTGCAGATAAATACTACTTACGTGTCATTATACACTCTAAACGCTACTGATGTTTAACTACTGTGTCAGACAAATAATTGATATAAAATTATGTTTTATCTACTAATCAAGAAAATTATCGAGAAAAAAGCAAAAAACAAAAGTTTTCAACGGCCTAGTTTTTTAAAACCTTAACAGGTAAGGGAAAATGACCAAATTTAAACTTATGGCAACACTGACTGTCTGTGAATATGCATAATTTATTATTTTACTTCAGCATGTATTAGACTTAGCTAAGAGAAACCATTGCGTAATGAAGTATCATCTCCAGGTTGTACATAAGATGTTTTTCTGACAATACATTTAGAAAGCCCATCATCAACTTCAAATCAGAGCTGTGTAAACACATCTATCTCAAATCGTTTATGGTCTAAAATGATGTTTCATCACATGTTTTGGGTTTTACGAAGATTTATGATTTACGAGTTTAGGAGTTAGACATTACAGAATTCGAAACTCTATGCTCATCATTCAGGACGATTGCTTCTCAGTAAATCGGGTTATTGTAGACTAAACTTCAGGCATTGGCTGTCATCAATGTTCATGCACTTTGTAATACGGTTTAAAGATTTTTCTTTAGAAAGTACTAAATGACGTGACAGGGACCCTCCTACGGTAGACGACTATGTACAGGTACTAGGCGTCTCAGGAACACAAGTCATCTGTCGCGATTTAATTGGGTTCGATCAGTTCAACGTACAAGCAACATCACTCTAAAACACAGCTAGAGTTCAAAATCAGAATAAAAACAACACAGTTATTATTCTCTTCTCAGATTATTAAATTCTGCAGCGAATCGATAAAAAAATGCATAGGTAAGTCATGATAATTATTTTTTTATGTCGAAATTAGAAAAAACAAAGACCAAACTTAATTATAAATAGAAGGAAGTACTCACGTTACAATATACACTTCATTATTTTCGAGTAACTTGATATTTTGTTTACTTCAACAAAAAGAAACTTCGGTGTTCCATCAAAAGCAGATAACCTATTTATTTGCTCTTATGCTTAAAAAAACCAAATCTCTAGGGAAACATAAACTGGATTATGACAGTGTACAATAAAATTGAGCTAGAGTGGACGTAAGAATGCAAGGAATAAACCTAGTTCACTATTTATTCCACGTTTTTACAGGGATCAAGTACAAATTGTGAAACAAAAACGTTTCGTCTAGTTAACGCAAAGGATATCAAGTAACTATATTTTTAGGTCAAATTGTGAATATCGAAAAGTTTTTATGTAAAATACTAACACTTGTAAAACAATGCATCTAAAGGGTGGGAAATCATTATAATACAAACTAATTTCAACAAGTGTAAAATATAATATGAGCTCAGTGGATTCATTTCTCAAAGTTTCAGTTTATTACTTTATTAAGCAGAGATGGTAAACTTCCTAGTGATGTTATCATTACAACTCAAGATGCAGCAGTGGTTCTTTAAATGTCAGGTTGAAATGCTTGTGTTTTTACTATGGTAAACTTCCTAGTGATGTTATCATTACAACTCAAGATGCAGCTGTGGTTCTTTAAATGTCAGGTTGAAATGCTTGTGTTTTTACTTTTTTACAGTAGAGGCCTTGTTTCGTGAATTTATCAATTTGTAAAACTTGAAACATTTTATTGCCCTCGAGTTTCGACTCAGCCATATTATTTTCTTAAAGACGTTGCTACATTCAATCTCGATCAGAGAGTTCCAAAATCGAATCAATCAGAGGGGTCATGGGAGATCGAACTTGGCATTACGAAGTAAAAACATTATAAATTGTAGAAAGTGATGTATAAATACAGATCATGTGAAGCAAATCTCCAGAAAAAATTATTCTAAAACTTTTAACAATAGTTCCTCAGTGGTGAGTTAAAAACTTAAGTATCCAAGATTTGTTTACTTCCTGCACTATAGAACATACAGCTTGTAATTTATTGAAATACACAAATGTTTGGTGTACATTGATTTACCAAAAAAAACTAGGTATTTGAAATGTTAACTGTCCCTAAGTTTGTTTGTTTTTTAGCAAAAAATCCATTTGTAATGCTTATTGTAACTTTTATCATTTGACGTTACATCGTACTTCAATTTTCAGAGGTAGAATAATGTTAAGCTGTTTCTTTACAGTTATTTAAATAATTGGGAATTACCTTGTTTTAGATGATTATGCAAATTTAAATGCATAATATAAATTCTATTTATCGTTGATTTATCAGCCTTCCATATTCAAATTGTACACACAAAAAATAGTTTAAAATACGTGCGAGAGAGATTAAGAGTATCTTTTTTTAAAAAAAAAAACTTTGCATATTTATCAAAAGTTTGTATGCCATTGTCATAGCTTAAATACAATACAATTATACTAGAAATGTTGTGTACTCAACTCTAAAATTAAACATTTTATGCACCAGTGCCTTTTTATTTTTGTTAAAATATGTGAACCTGCTACGATATCGTAAAATAAGAATAAGAATATGGATGTAATTGTTTTTATTTACAGTCATTTGTTTAAAGTTGCTTAGCTACAGTAATATCGGCGTAGGAAATGAATGTGCTCTAATCAACAGTTCGTGAATGTTTAAAATAATGGTCTTACTACTGCATTATATATTTATAGTTTAATTTTACAAGTACCAGAGTCCCCTCGAGTGAAAAGCATATTCTTTAAATCAGCATGGATTTTCACTGTTAATCAATCTAGGAAAATCTTTTCTAGGCTTTAAGTCATGTTTCATTGTTACGCTGATCGCACTCACATTTTTAACTAATTGGATCAGACATACTTTTAAGATTGAAGCTGAATGTACTTTTTTGTTCTATATCGCTGCTAGGTTTTGAATCAAATTAACCAGTTCCAGTCCCAACAAATATGTTAGAGTATAAGAAAAAAGTGTGCGTTGTGATTCAAAAATGCGTGAAAAGACAGTATCGCAAACTACAACTGACTGGAGCTAAGTCAGAAAACAAGAAAAGGAACAGTGTTGAGCAGTAAGTTCAGAATAAAACTGTTATGAGGAAACTAACTTATGAGTTGCATGGTGGTAATATAACATGAAACAAAGACAAATTGATTGTAAAGTTAAAAGCGTCCAGGAAAAAAAAATGCTTCGAAACTGTTTGCCATTGCAATAGCTAACTCTCTCCCTTCATTATTCTCTAGCTAATGATTTGCCTTAAAAAACCTATTTATTATGCGGAATCTAATTAAAGACATAGCCTTTCTGTGTCAAAGAAATGTATGTTAGAGTTCTACTATATTATCTCTAGTATGTGATCATCATGCTGTACAGCCTAGATCGCAACAATCAACTATTCGGAAATGGTTTAGGGCGATGGTCATAAACTGGTTACATCCTCCCTTTCTGGGGATGTGTACCGAAGTGATGGGTAATATTCAGAAGAAAAATTCTACTTTAAAATCCCAGCTCATGCATGACTCGGCTCATAGAAGTTTGGCAGTTAGCCAAGTGAAAGACGTCACAAAGATATAGAATCTATTTGACTGGAATGGTCTTTACGGAGAAGTATTGCTGCTTTTTTGCTACCAAAGGAAAAAAAAACAGTGGAGGGAGAGAAGAAATGGTAATGAGATAAAAAAAACAACAACAACAAGGGTTAAGATATATTTTGAGTCACGAGAAAGAGAGAAAAAAGTCTGAAAAACAAAACAAGTAAAAAATTGAAAAGGGGAAATAACTACACATTTAGCGAGAAGAGAAAATACAGTAACGAAGAGATGAAAATTATAGTAGCAACGAAAGTTGGATGAGAAAGTAAAAAAAAAAATGGTGAAAAACAGGTAGAGAGAAGAGGACCACAAAGAAGGGAAAATAAAAAATATAATTTGTAAAAATTATCTAATGCTGTAGAATCAAAATGGTTTTTAAAAGACAAATTTCAGAATATTCTTTATGTCGTTTTATGTCAATAAAATATGTTAATTTTTTCATATTTTAAATAAAATACACGTGCAATAAGCATGTTATTTGTTATTTGAATTTCGAATAGGTTTGCTGTGTAATTTTTCTTTTGCCCCCCAGTGGCACAGCGGTATGTCTGTGGGCTTACAACGCTAGAATCCGGGTTTCGATACCCGTTGTGGTCAGAGCACAGATAGCCCATTGTGTAGCTTTGTGCTTAACTGCAAACAAAAAAATTATTATTATTATTATTTTTTTACAAATTCAATGTTTTGTTCAATTCTGAGAATTCTATTAACGACTGCAAAAACAGGGATGAGTAATTCAAAGTTTTGAAGGTGAGGTGTGCACTCACAGTATCAACATTGCCGTAAATGTTTTTTAGTTTTAAAATAAGTTTTAGAAAAAGCACATTTTAGTGTCTAAATATTCGACTTTGTATGATTAGATAAGAATGCGAATTCAGTGAAATACCACAACTCTATATATTTTGTCGAATTTCAACACGTTCTGCTAGCATATCGAATAATTTATTTAAAGATAGTACCTCAGTGAGTGATCGTAAAAGTTACAAGCATGTGGTTAGTTTAAGTTCATGCAAACAACTTTAACAAAAGAATGAAAGCATCGTCCTAGACTGTTCAACTCGTTCTTACTAAATTAGTGTGTTCATTGTTGCTGTTTGAATACTTTAAGAAAAATGATAATTGTTGATCACTAAGCGATCGTAAAATTAAGATCCTTACTGGTCTAATGAAAATTGTTACATTTTTATTTTAATTAAAACAATTTCCGCGCTAGAGAGCATAAATCTTTCAGTCCAAAAGTTAAACTACATTTGAGTGGTAACAAACATTTTAAGGTTGTAATCCATTGTGAAAATGAGTACATGCAGTGATTAGATATGAAATTAGCGAGATATTTTTGGAAAAAGAATGGAAATCCACAGCTATTAATGATTCGTGGAATTTAAGGTTGTAACATACCTTAAAAATAAGTACATGCAATGTCTAGTTATTAGATTATCAAGAATGTTTTGAAAAAGAATAGGAATCTAAAGACAATAATTTAAAAACAATGACTCGATTGGGAATTTCACACCACAGAACAGTTTTTTTTGTTGATAACAAAGAATCCCCAATTCCAATTATCCCAACAAAAGTAACTTTTTTGGTTGAATTTTCATTTGCTACAAAAAGACTCGTAGGACCCAGAAACACGAGTCACTGCTCATTTTAATTTTAGGAGGCTAGTTTTGAAGTAGTTTTGAGGGTATAAGTGAAACAAAACCTTCAGTCAGCCAGTAAAGATGTTACACACTTTTTCGTTTTAAAATTGTATGGTAAATGGCATGCTGATTCAATCGTTCTAATATTAATAAATATTGCCAATGTTTCTTTTAAATTCCAAAGAGTTGAGTAGCTTTAACGAGCAACATAGATATTCAATAAAGTCTCAGTAAAAACAAATACAATACGAAAGACATTTAACCAATGATTTTGTTAATTTACTAAATATGTATAGTATATCAACTTTGCTGTGTTTAAAACTTTTATCTGTTAACAATATTTCTTAGTCTATATATTTTTATTTTTAAGATTAACGCAAACGTCGACTTAACTAAAAGTTTTATTTCAATAGCTTGATCAGTAATTTTATTATACTATTAGCTGTAACCTATTAATTAATTAAACTATATTATGTACGTATTATACTTGATATATTCCTACATTTATAACCTGTGGAAATCTATATAAATAAACGTCAATATGTATGTGTATCTGTTCTTTATACGTTTCCACATTTCTTAATCAACCAACACCAAACTTGACACAGCAATACAGGATGACATGAGAAAGGTCATGAGGGGAGGGTGGACCCCCCTCTAATTTATCATCTAATTTCGGAAAACTACCAATGTTGTATATCCTTCAGCATTAGAATGAACTATGTAACCACTAGTGTTAAAGTTCTTGAAAACAGTATGTCTTTCTTTTCAGTATTGGTACCCTTATGTATTTTTATTGCACTTCTAATGTTTATTATATTAAGAAAAAATAAAAACACAATTTCCTATCCTTTGTTACAAACAAATTTTATTTCACCCGTCCAATGGACGGATACTTCGGCTAGTAGTCTATAAATTTTAAAATAAGCATGTTTGACAGAAACCAAATAGCTGTTCCACCTTGCGTTTTTCTGTTTATCTATTTAACTTGATTTAATAAGAAAATAGATACGATTTATATCTTGATTTGTTATCAAGAAAATGTAGAAAAGTTTTTTCCCCTCCATATCAAGTCGTACATTTAAATGAAATCCACTAAAAAAACGTTTTCAGAAATTCACAAATGCTTTAAAGGAATTAATATTAGGGCATTAACCGTGAAAGTGTCTATCAAACTAAAAAATATCAAATTCTATTCATCTAGAAATAAGCAAACAGAGAGACTTTAATGTTGTGAAACGTAAGGTCAAAATTTTAAATTAAACTCGGAAGAAATGCGCATCGTTTATTTTACGGTGTAGAGTTTTGGACATTTCATAGATTACATACAACATATAATATGAAGCTAGTTTATGAATAATCTATAATAACTTGCAGAAGCACTGCCGTTTGCGTCTCATTTGTTGCTTTGACACAATAATAACTGGTGAAGAAGTAATAAATCGCTTATGATATATTACATAGTTAATCTTCTACTGCAATTTATTTAGAATAATATGTTTATGTTCGAACCTTAAATAATGATAATATTAATGGTGAAAAGAATCAGGCAAATATCTCATGTATTCTTAGGCATTGAATATAAATAAAAACTACCTGGTAGTGTTGAACAAATAATGAATATGATATATTTTTGTGCTCAAAAATGAATACATCAATGATGTTTTAAATCTCTTTCAAAACATTGAGGTAAATTTTGATATAATCTCTGGTTACGACTGAATCAAACTTCATTGATGCTAATAAAAAAATTATATCAGTAGAACTCCAGATTCAATAAAATGAAATTCACGTGATCTACAACGTATGATATAACACTATAAATAACTGGAATGATTATTAATTTTTCCCTGGAATATATTTATAATGAAATTTACATTTCTATATTCTTTAATTGTGTTTCTTTCTGTTAAAGTATTAAACAGGTCGTTCTACCGTTGTTTTTTCATATGAAATAGCTAAATAGCAACATTATTATATCCTAATAATATTATATATTTTAAAAGTGAAAAACCCAATATGGGAAAAGTGATAACTCAGGGACAAGGATTTGAATCTGGGACCACTGGTTAACAGGGTTATATCACTGAACTATCCCAGAGTTCGGGTTGTCTTCCTATAGAGTTCGGGTTGTCTTCCTATAGAGAAATTTAAAAATAAGTATAAGTCTGTGGTATACTTCATATCATTTGGTATTTGTATCTATCCTAACGTAATATAGTGATCATACTCGTAGTGAGAACTTTATAAGTGAAAACTGACGTATGACCTTGTTAACCAGAAGTCCTGGGTTCAACCCTTTTTACTTATTGAGTTTTCACTTAATATACTTAATATTCATTCTTTTTTACAAGGTATTATACTTATAAATACACTGTTTGCTATATTACACATTTTTTATTTTGCAGTTATAACACTTGAATTTTACTTTTAGTATATATATATATTTGTGTATGAGGTTTTTTAAAATCACAAATAATTTATTTTCTTAACTACTTCGCATGTTTTTGCTTCTCCAAAATGAACAAAGCACAGTCTTACAAATCAATCTCGTTAAATGTAATGTGAAAATTTTAATTTTATAATTCTTAATGTATGCTCATTTAACATATATTAGCATTTAACACTTATCATTTATTAATTAATGTGACCATGTAATATTTCTACAATGATTAGCTTATGTTGACTTTTTCTTATCTGCGTAATAAATACTTTATATTATTCCTTTTCAAATGCTTCTTGCCAGATGAACTTATTCCTCGGTTCTCTTATAAATAATTTAAATAGAACTTTGATCTTTATCCAACATTAACTTGTAAAGCTGAATTCAAACAATTTCATACTGTAACTACCCTAAGTATGTTTAAATTATGCAAATTGATTTTGCACGTGCGAAATAACTACCATATACAATATAGATTTCATGGAAAGAATTAGGTTTCTGTTATACATTCATCATTCTAGTGGTTTACAAAAGTTGAAAATGTGCCTCTTTTTTTTTCGCGTCGTTGAAAAAAATGTCTAAAACCGGGTAACAAATAGCAAATGGAATTTTGCTATGGACTGTTCTAATTCAAGTGAATGTGTAGAACGTGTTACTAAAAATAGCTCCCGCTATCGTAATCGACGATCAATGTCAGTGACGGATGGTTTTACTTGTAGTGTCTGCTCACTTCTCCCACATCCCAAAGAAACCAGTTCTTCAATAGCTGAGTTAGGTACAAAGCTAGTTATGTATGAGATCCATTCAAAGAAAAAGAAATCAAACCAAAGCAAGTTAAATGAAAAGAAATAAAAATCACCAAATGTATTGTTTCAAAAGTCTCCCAGGTTTTTCTATATAAATAATCTGTTAATTCTCATAGAGAAAATGACTTAACTCTTTTTTGGACTGGGGCAAACAATCAACAGAATTGTTTCTCTTTTTATAGAAGTTCGTTACTTTATATACATGAAGAGTAACTGCGTTAAACAGGAAAGGTCAGTTTCTGTCCATAGGAGCGTGTGTTCCGAATAGAGGGAGTAAAAAGCTAATTAAAACTAGAAAGTGTTTATTCGTCACTTCTTGGGGGATTAGCAAAAGGAAAGTAACATTTCTCAGTTCAATTCCTTATATTAAGTTCTCATCCAAACAAAACCATGCATATTTTTGATTGTCTAGAAAGTTTAGGCTTGTTTCACCTAAAAAGCCTATCCAACACTGAGAGTAGACATGCTCCTTCTACATAGAAACACCCCAATCCTTTCTAGACGAGTGTAGGCCAGTTCGTTCTATATAGAAACTCCTCAGTCTTTACTGGACAAAGCAGGCCTCCTCCTTCTACATAGAAACACCCCAGTCCTTTCTACGCGAGTGTAGGCCTCTTCCTTATACACGGAAATACCCCAGTATTTTCTGTTATAGATGATTTAGGCAGGGTATTCATGATGAACAAACAATGATGAAGCGGATGGCAATTGTCTATTTCAGCGTGACACTTATGGAGAAAGTCTTGGAGGACTGATCTAGAAAAGTAACATAGACAGGAAAAGAATGAAGTTTCGAAAGATTCCCGTTTTTCTTTTTGTTTTAAAATTCCCGAAGACGGACGATGGGAAGCTATAGAAACGTTATCATTTTTTCACCTATGCTACTTTGTAGATCAGTCCTCCAAAACTTTCTCCACAAGCGTCACACTGAAATAGACAGTTTCTGTCCATTCCATAGTTCTTTGTTCACCTCAGATATTTCTAGAGAAATATAAGTCTCTTCTTTCTACATAGAAACATCCCAGTCTTTTGTAAACGTGTATAGACCTCTTCCGTCTGCACAGAAACACACTAGTCTTTTCTAAACGTGCATATTCCTCTACGTTTTACTTAGAAACATCACTATATTTTCTAAACATGTATAGGCCTTTTCGTTCTACATAGAAACATTCCAGACTTTCCGAAACATGTATAGGCCTCTTCCTTCTATATAGAAACATCCCAATCTTTTGTAAACACGTATAGGCTTCTTTCGTCTACATAGAAATATCCCAATCTTTTCTAGACGATGCATACAGGCCATTTATATATATACATAAAAATATACCAGTCTTTCCTATACTTGTATGCGCCTCTTCCTCCTACATAGAAACATCCCAATCTTTTCTAGACGCTTATAGACCTCTTTCTTTTTTTATTGAAACATCAAAATATTTTCTACTTCGAAACATCCCAGTCTTTTATAAACGCATATAGGCCTCTTTCTTCTACATAGAAATATCACTGTCTATTCTAAACATATATAGGCCTCTTTCTTCTACATAGAAATATCACTGTCTATTCTAAACATATATAGGCCTCTTTATTCGAAACAGAAACATCCCATTCTTTTCTAAATGTACATTGGTCTTTTCCTTTTACACAGAAACATCCCAGTTTTTCTAAATGTTTTTAAGCCTCTTCTTTGTAAACGTCTAAAGCCTTTTCTCTTATACGGAGAAACATCCCAGTCTTCTCTAGAATCGTATAAGTCTTTATATAGTTTATATAGTTTAAGCTAATTGTTTTATGCAAACATACTATAGTGCTTTTTGGACAAATTTATCCTAGTTCCTTATATGTGAATAGAAGCCAGAAGTTTGTAGAAAAGAAAAGGTTAGTTTATTCTACACTTGTATGTATTAATTATATCTAGATATATCTATGTTCCTTTCACATAAATACACCTAAGTCCTCCATGAAAAAATATAGGTTAATTCCTCCTAAATGAATATACCACCTTTCCCCTCAGACAAGTTTAAACAAGTTCTTACTATACACATCTATCTTTTTGATTTCTAGAGGTGCTCAGGCTGGTCTGTTATATATGAAAATAATGAATCCTTTGTTGAAAAGTTTAGGTTATTCATATTTACATAAGTATACACTACCTCTCTCTAAATATCTTTTGATTAGTTCTTCAAAAATTCTATCCAAATCTTTCTGGAGATATTTAGGCTACTTTCAGTCACGTAAACGAATCTAATTTTCCTTCTACACTAGTTTAGGTTAGCTCTATCTATAAAAACATAACAGTCATTTCTAGACACGTTTAGAGAATTCTTTCTTGACAAATATACTTTCAATAAATTTAAATATGATTAAGCTTGTTTCTTTCACACCAATATATATCTGAGATCTCTGTGAATATATTAAAGTTACTTCCTTGTGACACATTTACCTAAGTTCTTTCTAGACAAGTGTAGTTTCGTTGATTCAATGTGTGACACAAAGTACAAACAAAAATTGATGAACAAAACAAGATGTTCTTTCTTCATTTATTTACTGTCCCTAAACTGCTCAGTCTCCAAATATTTTTGGTGGCTTTCTTTTCCATGGCTTTCGATATGAAAATGAGATGATCTCTTGTTCTTTCTCATCCCTTGTCATATTATCAATGGGAGAGTTTTCTTTAGGTAGATGGTTGAAAGAATTCAATGATGGTTCTCTCCCTGATGATACTCTAGAAGTGATCTTGACAGGGACCTCGGGCTCCTGAGCAGTTTGACCTATCTCTAATGAAGTTGGCCATTTTCTAGTCAATGTGCTTCCAAACAAGATTATGAGAAATGAACTTTCTTGCGGACCACCTGCTTTTCTGAATTCTGCTCTGTTACATTTTATTTTGGTTATCTTCATTATCTTGGGCTATACTACTTCTTTTGATGTAATTGTCATGTGTCGCACAAGAATTTCTTTGTCATAGAGTGTGAAATTATTTGAAGAGAGGCTAACCACACAGCTCTGTTTATGAATGAAGTAAATTTCTAGTTATACAGTCTTCCTTAGTACCAACTGATCATGCATCACGTTGTGTAGATAGACTTCCCACCGTGAGGGTAACTTCCAACTTTCCTCTTGCTTGAACTTTATTACCACTTGCTGTTCGCTCCGTTATGTCTTCTTACTACATTTATGAAGGCGGTTTTCCAGTTTTAATTACCAAACTGGGTCGAATAATGTAAAATCAGTTTCAATCAACATGTTGCAGGGCCGGCATGGCCAGGTGGTTAGAGCGCTCGACTCGCAATATGAGGGTCGCGAGTTCGAATTCCCGTCCCACCAAACATTCTCGCCCCCTTTTAGCCGTTGGGGCGCTATAATGTGACGGTCAATCCCACTATTCGTTGGTAAAAGAGTAGCCCAAGAGTTGGCGGTGGGTGGTGATGGCTAGCTGCCTTCCCTCTAGTCTTACACTGCGAAATTAGGGACGGCTAGCGCAGATAGCCCTCGTGTAGCTTTGCGCGAAATTCAAAACAAACAAACAACATGTTACAAGACTTTCCATGAATATGTTGACTTTAGGACTGTTTTCTTTAAATAATGCACTCTTTATTTCAATTGAGATAAACAGAGTATTCTCAAGGTCAGGTTATCATCTTCTTCATTTATTATCAGTGAGTTGCGTCATCAAAGTCTCGAATGAAATGACATATTTTGCACATTTACAGAAGTTTCCTTTTTATTTCATTCTTTAGGAATAGTTTTGTTTTATTTCATACACACTTTTGTCTGTTGTTTCAGTTCCTGACAATATGCCCCTTTGAGTTGCAATTAAAGCACCTTCTGTTCTATGAATTACTTTGAGTTCTTTTAAACTTCACCAGAAGGAATTGGTGATTCTAGATTATTTGACCATCCGATAATGTTTGGATGTTGAGTTTAATTGTTTAACTCCAACTTTAAGATCCTCCATACTAAGCTCCTAAACTTTGTTTTAGAAAGTTTAATTCTGATATGACATTCCTAATATATTTAATAAGGCAGCCACCGATGACTGGTAATTATCATGGTTCTTTCTTCGAAGGTTACTTGAGGTAATTAAAGTTGGTGCTCTTAAATGAGTAGCAAAATGAATAGTTTATGATTCACTTTTCCATGTTTTCACTTGGGTTAATTCAAACTGATATGCTTCCCTAATATACATTTTAATCATAATCTGTTGGTTTATTGATTAGGGAATGCTGTTGAATTGGTTTGCTATACTCTATAACGTGACAAGGTAGTAGTGTAGATGGAGTAATCTAATAATGTACTGCAATTCCATGTGTTATGAAAGGTGCTACAGATGTAGACTTGGTGGTTTATCATATTCCATATTGTATAGTTAATGGTGCTTGAGGTTTCAATTCTTGATCAGATACAGAGAGAGGCTTAGCTGGTTTGATTCTTTCATTTGCCGATTCAGTTTCTAGATATTTTATACAGGATTTGATGTTCTTTTGTACATCTCTTATAGCTTATTTGATCTTTTTAAACTTCTTTTATACTTCATTGTTGTCTTTATGTTCTTCTTCGATTTTGCTGTTATAATTCTTCTGTATATTTTATTGTGGCTTTCTTGAACTTGTCTCAGATTAAACAGATTTTTGTTTGCAATTCTTCTGTAACTTGTATGTCTCGTTCATGTAACTCTCCTATTACATTCCTGTCTCTATCTTCTATTTTCACTTCTCTTTCTTCTTGAACTTCTTTTAATTTTATTTCCTTTCTTCTTTGTTTTTATTAAAATTTCTATCTCGTTCTGCCTGAATTTCTTTACACTATTTTATAATGTCTATGAAATGTTTAATCTCACTTCCATAATATATCATCACATTAGTTTTTATTTTATTTTGCAAAATATCCTGCATCTGACGTCAGTGTTGTATTGGTTTCTACTGTTGGATATTTCATATATTATAAAAAGAAGAATGAAAATCTTAATCCACTTAATGATAACAAAAGCATTTTATTATTTCGACTACTAGTATAAAAGTTATATTAATTAACCCTTACCGAAGACAATAATTCACTTTGCTATTTCACTCGCTCTACAAAACGTATGGCGTATTTTTTTACCACATTATCCAAACAGAAGCTCAGTAATCACTGATCTAACTAACTGACTAACAAACTCAATCAAATAATATCCGACTACTTCAGACTCAAAATAACTTACTAATTGAATCAATAGTCAATAAGCATCTAATCTAGTCTAATTTGCATTTTATACTGCCCAAACACTTCTAAACTTTGGAGAAAGTTCCAGACATAAAGCCATGTGCTCACCACGTGAATTCTAACCTCCTTCTGGCCAAAGAACAAACACAAATGTCTTATTTACAAGAACGACTAGAATTCTAGTCGTTCTTTTATATAAAAGCTAATTTGCTAAAGTGCTTCTCTGTGAGTGTCATCTGTATGCATTTCATTTCAAAGGTTTCATTTTATTCTGTATTGTATGTTTTGTATTTTCTTTAATTTTGCACTAAAGGTTTTTTATTTCATTATGTTATGCGTTTAGTTAATAGTTTTTGTGTTAGTGAAGATGGTTGTTACACTTGTAAGTCTTATGTAGGAAGTGACTTGATTTGGGTGTTACTATGTTTTAGGTCCCATGCCGTTCCTTGACATTTACTTCTAGTTTTTAACCAAGAGTTGCAATTGTCGTATGCTTTCACTGGATCAGGTTGTAACTTTTAATTCATTGCTAAAGTTAAATTAATGTTGGCATGAAGACAATCCTAAGGTATGTTTCATTGCTACAAAATTTTTAATTTTTTATAAGGTATAATTTGAAACTTGCTACGTAAGAGTGAGATCAATTACCAATAGACTGAGGTGTTAGTTTCTGTAGTTGGTGTGGTAAAGGTACTTATTTACTGTTTCTTGTATTGTTTCTTATTTTGCTTTTCTGTATATAGGACTGCTTTGTGGCTGCAACATGGGACAGAGATATTTCTAGAGTCTTGTGATTCAGTTTTCTGAATGACCAGCTACATGGAGAAGGCTCTTTGTGACTGTAGATTTGGTGCTTTCAAAGAACATTATATCTGCTCTTCAACAAGAAAAGGTTTGTTTCTGCTTTGAAGGAACCAAACGTATTGGAGAAGATTGGTCTGCATTTTCACCATCTTTTAGTTTGCTGATCGTGAGCCATCCAATCATTTAACTTTTTATTTTCATTAATTTACAACACAATATTCCTGCTGCTCAGTGATCAACTGTATTCTTCAACACTTATCTTTCTGCTGTTATTTTAAAATAAAACATTTTACTTTCATTGTGACTTAAATATTAATCTATCTTTGTCAAATCACTACAATCGCCCTTACACATATTGAAATCTAATACGTCTAGGTTATACAGATCTGTGAGCTAGGTTTAACCACAAGAGTTCACCCAAATATATTGGAGCTAGTTTCCTCGACACAAACATATTTCAGGTCTGTCTATACATTGTATTTGAGCTCCTTCCTCACAATTATATTCAAGTATTTTCTGGACAACAACTGGCTATCTACTGCTTCACAAATATATTATATTAATTTCTTGACAATAGCTGACTAGTTCTTTAACGCAAAAGCATATCAGTACCTTTTAGACAAAAGCTGACTAATTCTCTCTTTAAAATTATATTATGTTCCTTTCTGGACAATAGCTGACAAGTTTCTTCTACACAGTTATATTCTATTCCTTTACAGACAATAACTGACTAATTACTTCTACAGCTCAGTCCTTTCTAGACAACAGTTGAGTAGTTTTCCTTTCACAATTATATTCAAATATTTCTATATAACAGCTGACTAGTTTCTTCTACATAAGTGCATCTCAGTGCTTTCTAGACAACATGTTCTTCTATACAATTATATTCCATTCTTTTCTGGACAACAGCTGACTAGTTCCTTCTATAAAATGCACCTCAGTCATCTCTAGACAATAGTTGACTTGTTTCTTCTACAAAATAATATTCCATTCCTTTCTAGATAAGACCTGACTAGTTCCCTCTACACAAATACATTTCAGTCCTCTCTAGACAACAGTTGACTGGTTTCCCTTTCACAGTTATATTCCATTCCTTTCTAGACAAGAGCTGACTAGTTCTTTCTACACAAGTACTCCTCATTGCTTTATAGACAACAGCTGACTAGTTCTTTCTATACAAATGCACCTCAGTCCTTTCTATGTAATATTTGATGAGTTCCTTTTCACAATCATATTCCATTCATTTCTAGACAAGAGCTGACCAGTTTACTCTACACAAATGCACCTCAGTCTTTTCTAGGCAAAAGTTGACTAGCTCCTCTTACAAAAATGCATCTCAGTGCTTTCTAGACGAGGTTAGGCTATTTCCTTCTACAAAGTTCTTCCTATAGAAAGTAGGCTTATACTTCTGCACAGAAATTAAAGAATAGACTACAAAATCGCCAAGTTGTGCATTTTTACGTTTCAAACTAGCTAGTGCTCCTCATTAGGTCGTAAATCTTAGAACAAAAGTGCAAATGCAAAATTTGAAAATTGCGTGCGCAGCATTTTGAACTTTCAGTTACAAGTTTCTTGGAAAAATTACATCTTTTATTTAAATATCATATAAGACATAAAAATGAAAGGAAAAAAAGAAGAGGACAAGAAAATGCAGAGGAAACTTAAAATTGTAACAAATTATGGAAAAAGTGAAATTTTATAAGAAAGAAAAACGTTATTTTTTATTAATTATACAATAAATGATACGCTCGGTAGTACATGTAAAGGATTGTCCTATATTGCAAGTCGTGCTTTTTTCCTTGCACTTGTGTGATGCTGTTTGTAAATGGGTAAGTGACACATCTATTTCGATTATACGTTTGCTGCCTGGTGTATTATATTGCTTTTGTACCAAGATTTCTTTGGGGTTTGCATCATATCCGTAAACAATAACGGATGGATTCTTGAAACTAGATTTAGTGGTTATGTCTTCTGTAAGTATCGTGTAATTGTTTAGTGTAATATCTTTTGTCTTCTTGTTGGTGTCTTGGTATGCTAGTACAAGTGGAATGTGATGAGTGTGTTATTTTTTTGGTAGGGGTTAGGGCTTGTTCCTGAGTATAAGAACTAGCTTTGGTGAATGCATCATTTATGAGAAAATCAGGATAGTCTCTTTTAAAGAAGAAATTTTCATGTTTTTGTTTTTGATTTGTAATAATTATCGTCACAACACAGGCTGTGGGAAGATTCGAAAAGTTGGTGTATGTGGATATGTTTCTTTATAAAATATACTAGTGATCAGGTGATCGTCTTGTATGTACATGTTAGTGCCTAGAGAGGGCAGTATTGTGTCCGATATTTTCCACATAAATTCTAAAGAAGGGTGTAAAGAGGATAGAGATGTAGAAAAGTTCCTAAACCTGATTTTCGCATAGATGCAATCCATAGTATTTCGTCAATGTAATGATATTACGTCATGGGTACTGGTTCATTGTAATGATTAAGCATGCAATTTTCGGTGTATCCAACAAAGAGGTTGGCAAAGTTTAGGCCCCATTTTGTACCCATAGCAACCCCATATATATCTGTTTGTTATTTAAAAATCTGTGTTTATCAGAAAACCACTCCAGACAACTATTTAGCTACACACATATTAAACACCATCGAACAACAATTAACATCTAAGGTCACACCATCTTCTGATGCCTGACATGGCCTTGTGGTTAGGACACTGGACTTGCATTCTTGGGTGATGGGATCGTATCTTGTCACCGAACATTTTCGCCTTTTCATCCGTGATGGAATTATAATGTGACAGTCAATCCTACTCTTCGTTGGTAAAGAGTAGCTTAAGAGTTGGCATTAGGTAATGATGACTACTTGCCTTCCCTCTAATCTATCATTTCAAAACTAGAGACGGATAACGCACATGGTTCTGGAGTAGTTCTGCACGAAATTCAGTAAATGAACAAACAGACAAAACCATATTCTGGGAGCTCAGGACCTAGATTCTAGATCTGGGACAGAGATTTTCCTTATATGGCAATGGTTCTTGTGTTGGTTCTGATCATTTGAGGCTATCGTAATATAAGACCTAGAATCATTGTGACACTCCATTTCCAATACAGGTCTCCAGACTTTATCTAGTGTGCTCTAAATACTAAGCAAATAATTTTAATTTCAACTCTGCCACTGTTCGTTTTTCTCTTTCATTATAATTCTGTTGTTCTTGATGTTGTATCAGTTTCGTTTTAGCATCCTCTGCAAGTTTTGATTTCAGCAATTCTTCTGATGCAGAGGATTAGCATTAGCATTAGCTGTCTATAGAACAATAATTGTACTGATGAATATGACATTTCCGATATAAATGCACTCCTATACGCAAATAAAGCAGGATAAAGATCCCTCCCTCCCATAACTGATTTTTTGGATAGCTTCTTCATGGTTTCAACTCAAAGCTCATTGATACAATTGATGTATGCATAACCACCTCCATTGTTTTTTTATGTCTAATTGGCATTCTCTATCAAATTGAGCAATTTTTTTGCTACTGAAAAACATTTTGTTTGATGTCAATTCATTAAGCATTCCATGTCCTGCAAAAATGTCGACTTCAATCAACAATACCAAATTCAGCTATATCATCTTTCAAGGAATGAATTGAAAGGCGATTTAAAAAGTACGCCACTGCTGCTAAGTTGTGTTTCACATGAAATGTTTGTCTCAACAGCTATTTTCTCTCATGGTATGTTTAGAGTATATATATGTATTCATAATGAGTCCATCTAGTTATGCCGTGGAAACTGCACAAATAAGCATTTGGCATACTAGCTCTTGTCTTGCATTTCTTTATTTCAAGGTGACCTTCATGAATAATATCCAGCATTTCTACCCTCATCTGGCATGGGATTATCAGTTTTTCAAACATTTTAACAATCTTTCCGTTATTCTTTGATATTCCATTAGGACCTGGTCAAGTTAGGAACATTTTACTTGTGGTTTGGTCATTCATGTGATTTGTATACACTAATATACTGAATTATTCATCCTCCTGTGTAGCTCTTCAGAGCTCTTTTAATTTAATTTTCAGATAGGTTTCACACCAGGCTATGCACCAATATATCTGTTTCTGCCATAGTATCACCTTCTTGAACTACTGGTGGATAGGTTTTGAAAAGGGTATACGCTATGTACATTAACTTGTAGTGAACATATAGAAGCTCCAACGGAATATTTTGTAAGCAGGTTACCATATTTAAACTCTTGGCTTTTGATTTGTTAAGCATTTTGCTGGTCTACTACAAATAAACTGGTTGAAAATTATTTACAAGCAAAGGCTATGGCTAATAACTACTTTTAAATCTGACTATAATTCTATTTTTTCTACCCTTGATGTATAATAGGGCACATCTTGCGCAATATACAACTAACTAATTCTGTTTTGGATAGATAGGCTTCACACACCAATGTTTCAACATCAAACAACTTGAATATCTCTGGCAAGAATATCCTTAAGCTTCTAAATTACTCTGTCCTATTTTGGATCTCGAATCCAATTCCCTCTTTAAAATGATTTAATTACTCTGTGGATGTCGAAATGCCTGGAAAGGATGTAAGTAGGTAATAGGTCACTCCTATTGCAACTCTTTACTCTTTGAGTTTGGCAGGTGTAGTATTCCTTGAATCTTCTATTCGTGTGGTTTTAAACCATCACCTGAGACTTTTATAACTCAAATGCTTAACTTCATTTACTCAAATCTAAGTTTCTTTTCTAAGCAGATATGATTTTTGTGTCTCTTTCCATGACTTGCTCCTGGTTTATGTCATGTTTCTTTACTTTCTGCCTCAACTCCACGTTGGGATATATTATTGTAATATGTCTCCCAGTTAACTGTGAAGCTACTGAGTGAGTGACACATAGTGGGAAAATAGAATTGATCATGTTAATGCACTCTGATACCATCAAGGAGAAATTTACAGCAATAATCATGCCTCTGTTGCAGAAAATAACACCCTTACAGGAGCTAGTAGAATAAAGTAGGGAGGATGTAAGGGAGCTAACAAAAAAAAACACTCTTACAGGAGTTAGTAGAATAAAGTGGTAAGGATGTAAGGGAGCTTATAGAAAAAGTAGAAAGCCTGGAGAATCTTCAAAAAGCAGCACATTCGCTCACGGAAAAAGAAGGCAGCATCTTTCGCATAAAAGTTGTGATATATCTGATCCATGGTAATTCTTCAAGGTCAGTTACTTTTTCAAAATGGTCGACACAGCCGATGAATCCGTGGAAGAAGACAAGTACAAACAACTACAGTAAAACAACTCACTATTCAGTTTCCTGTACTACATTGCTGACTTGTCGAAAATGAGCTTAAAGGATTTGCTGAAACACTGCCTGGATCTTCCAAATCGGCTTATCAGATGGCGAGGCAACTGAAGTTAGTGTAAAAGAACTTGTAACAAATTGCACGCCCTCTCACGGAAAATGAGTACAATGACTTCGATAAGTATATTGGAAAAATTGTGTATGAACAGATTTAACATCATTTCCCGACACCGAGTCTGTCGATTTTGTCCATCAGTGTTGCTAGTGAAGAAGGAAACTCTTCCAAACTCTACCTGATTAAAAATCTGTTGGATGGCACCCATGACGTAAACCACATTGTTGGATTGGCAACAATTTCGATCGGGAATGAAACTGCATAAACATAGGATTTGAATTCGGCAGTGAGCGATCTCGTTTTAATGAAATTAAGAACAGTGAAATTTTTGTAATTATATAATTTTGAAGTGACACGGTAGTTATTGTATAAAATATTCTCAATATTAAAAAAAATATATGTGAATAAGCAGATTTGTTTTGTATAACACACATACATACACGCATATGAATATAGGCTTATTCTAGTGAATAAAAATAAATTTAAATACTATGCACATAGGTAATTTATTGCACATATTTTATAAATGATCAAGATGAATGGAATCTGTAATCTCTGGTTTATAAAAGAGTCTTTTTTCATTTTAGATGTTAGTTTTTCATTAGTTACATAGAATGTTAGTACTAGTCACAGTCATTTCGTACTAGTATTAACACAATAAGCTTTAAACATAAGCTTAATTGCGGTACTTTTTTTTTCTCTAGTACTTGTACTGAAGAAGATCTTTAAAAAATTGTGTCACAGAAGAAAGTTTATCAGGATTCGAATCTTTTCCTCTCGATTTTATTATTAACCTTTAACAGTATCGTCAGTAGTGACAGGAGTTGTTTGTAATTAAGCACAAAGCTACACAATGGGCTGTCTGTGCTCTGCCCCCACGGGTATCGAAACCCGGATTCTAACGTTGTGAGTCCGCAGACATACCGCTGTGCCACTGGAGGGCGTAGTGATAGGAAAAACTCAGAGAACCAACTATATAATCAGTCCATTAGTGGCTTGCTCACATCAAGAGGATCTGTAAACGAATATATATTTTTAACTTACGACAAACAGATCGATATAATCGTATCTTACTTCGCTTATATCCCGGACTTTTTAGTTGAAGTAAGAAACGTTATTTTTAGTGTCTACCCGAGGTAAATTATAGTCATTAAGAGTTTTCGCAGAATGACTGAATCGTACCACGTTCAGCTGCCTTCTGTCTTTTCATTTCCTGTTAGAGCTGCCATTGACTTCGACCGGTGTAAACAGATATTTAGACACAGAGTGATAGACGAAAAAGTGATTGGCTTGTCTAATAGATAGATGTGTTATGGAAAATAATATTTATATATAAACATTTACATAATGGTTAGACAGACTTCAATACTAGAATACATACAACAAAGTCAGTTAGATATTTTTCCTGTATTTATCCACTATTAAAACACACACACACACAGCAGTCTCGTTGATAAATGAGGACTCAAAAGTGTTAGTTACGAGCATTAAACTACGCTTTATTAGTTGTAAAATGTATTCAAATTAGAAAGATGAAATGTGTGCACGGAAAGTTCTATTTGCGGGATTTGCTGATAAAGCCTTTGTTTCTGGTAAGAAACAAAAACGTAAAAAGTTTGATTAACTTTTGAGTTAGAAAAGTTTTTCTTTCGAAGAATACCCACCTATCGTCATAAACATGAACTAAAGTGAAGCAAAATATAAATCAGTTATTTCAATATATTTTCTCCTCCTCAAATAATAGAGAAGAAAACATAAAAAATTCTAGTAATTCCCATTTTGAGCACACGTGTTGATAAATTATGTTATAAAACCATTTAGGCTTAAAGATACGATGGTAAAACCTAGCGAAACGTGATTCTACTTTTTGCGTTTGTTCGGAATTAAAAGGTTTACACTGTTCACTTGCACGTGAGCGTTTCAGACACATATTAAGCCTACTGAACCACACTGATGAGCTGCTTTGTAAAACATGACTGTATTAATACAAAAAATAAAACAATTATTTTGTACACTAAATATATATGCATTTTGTATATGTTTAAGCGCAAAGCTATACAAAGGAATATCTAAGCTGTGCTCACTACGGTTATCGAAACTTGGTTTTTATTCTGTAAGCCTTCAAACTTATCGCTAATCTACTAGAGGGCAGTTTATTTGCATTCTGTTGTACGTAGAAAATTATGCTATATTTAATTATATTTGGTGTAAATTGGTTGCTTTTTTTCGCTAAAGAAAATAAAACTTTTATGAAGTGTTTCATAGAATCATGCCAAATAGCTGGATTATGACATTACTGTCGACTTTTCTTACAAATTCTTGTTCCTTTAAACATAAAATTACGTAGATCTCCTTTAATGTAATCTTTCTCGAAACTTCTGCTTGCTAATATTACCTATTATTTAAGATCGACATCAATCCTTAAACAATCCATTAGTAACACAAATGAAATGAAACAACAACATCGAGGGCTGAGAAGGAACAAAACAAGAAGTATATATATATATAATTGTTTGCCCTTCTCTAGTTGTCTAAACTATAGCTGACTGCATCATGACATTTTATCTGCACCACTTTCTGAATTACTTAACATTTATTTGATAATGAAACCAGTTTCCCGAATGTTTAAATGCGTATTTGTAGCTTAAGTCGTAAAACAGCACATTAGACGGTTGCGTCTGATTTTCTTTAATTAAGTTTTTGAGCAAATAGAGACGCCCCCTTTTAACATGAATATCTTGAGCTAAATTGTGTAATATCAAGACAAACTGTTTGGACTTTGCTAGCTTTGAAGTAGGATTAACTGTAGAAGAATAATTCTTTTTTTTCTTTCTAATTCTCCTTATCAGACACATTTCAACCGTAAGAATGTGTAATAAATGTAAAAATGTTGGTTCAAGTTATTCCCAGAATGAGGGCTTTGTTCAAATGGAGACAAAGTGATAAGCTCAATAAGCTCACATTTATTAGCCGGGGTGGTTACTTACTTGACATCTCGAGTCTCACCCCCCTCTCAGTTTTTATCAGCATCCAATGAGATACACTGATTAATATAAGACTTAAATTAATATTATTCAGAAATGTCAGTATTTTCTTTTTAACAAACGTATTATACATTTTGTATAAATTTCAAGTTTGTAACTGATTTACACTCGTACGCATGTTTACCTGCTTAATCTTGACCACACCGTCCCACCTCAATGTTACTGCTAACGATGCGCATGATCACTTATTGTTATGTATATTAGGTAAACTACATTAGTTTCACACTTTAAAGAACACTTTGATGAATGACTGGGTCACTAACCTTAGTTTTTATTTTAATTGTTAAAATAATCATTTTATCAACACCATTATTTTAATGTGTAAAAACAAGTTCAGTGTTTGTATTAGCTTAATCAAAAAATACTATTATCCGAAAAACTGACAACCAGCAACTAACCAGGATATCATGCCTAATATGTGACAACCAGCAACTAACCAAGACATCATGCCTAATACCTGACAACCAGCAACTAAGTAGGACATCATGCCTAATATGTGACAACCAGCAACTAACCAGGATATCATGCCTAATATGTGACAACCAGCAACTAACCAGGATATCATGCCTAATATCAAGTGATTTTGGGTTACTTCAGTTTGAACTTCGTGCAAAGCTGCATGAGAGCTTTCTGCGCTGGCCGTCCTTAATTTGGAAGTGATAAACTAAAGGGAAGTGATCTAGTGAAGACCACTAACATTTGGCCTACTCTTTTACCAACGAATAGTAGGGATTGATCGTCACATTATAATGCCCTCACAGTTTATAGGTCGAGCATGTTCGGCGACAGGGATTCGAACCCGCGACCCGTATATTGTGAGTCGAGCGCTTCAACCACTAGGCGATGCCAGGCTTGGTTACTTCGGTCCTTATTAACACGAAGACGCATTGTGAAAATAGGTTTTCACTATCTTTGTGTTCATGAAAAGATCTTAATAAATAACTCACATACTTTGATAGATGTTGGACAAAAATATATTGTTATTCTGTGGTGTATGAAGTATATTTTAATAGAAGTAGATGAATATTGATTATGAAACATATATTTAAAATTTTTCATGAATGTTAAACTTTGTGAAATAGCAAAAAAAAAAGAAGAAAAGATAGAAAGGAAACATGAAATATTTTGCCACAGCCAAGTAATTCAAATTTAGTATAATTATTTGTTGTTTCTGGAGGAAGACTACTGATCAGGCTAAAATTCAAGTCTTTTTATGTAGTTTGTAGTATTAACTTTAGTCAATCCAATATGTAGGGTAGTTATTTATAGTATTAGATATATTTAATATAAAACATTAAATATCCTAAATAGTAATACCTACATTGACCAAATGTGATACTCATGATACCTGAAGATTTACACGTGGCAATTCTTTTTAATTCGTTAAGCAAGCCCAATTTTATCGGTCATTGTTCTGCAAACATGTTTAAGAATCATAAGGATTGATGACAAATGGAGCTTGACGTTCATATAATATGTGGAGCTACGAGCCTTGATATTGCAAGAGACTTATTCTAAACGGGAAGAAAATATAATTTGATTTTAATTTAAATGCATAATTTATTATACGTGTCCTGGGCATTAAGCTAGTAATTAGAAATTAGGTAAAGACACTGATGAATATCAAAATTAGGAAATTATCGAGATTAATTTATATTGGTCTGTGAAATGGCGGTCCATTGTTATCATATTCGGTTTAGAAAACAATAGAGCCAAATATGTTGACTTTATTACTATGAATTATTAAGAAATCTGATCAAAGTAAGCTAACTACATAGATGAGAATAAAAAGTAGTTTATAAATAATTGAAGTGAATCTTGTATAATAAATTGGCTAGAAACACTTTATGTTTTAGCTCAATATGCAAGAAAACTAAAATTCTAATTATTGAAAAGCATTGAAAGATTACTTGAGTATCCTCGCTGCTGCCTTTGGTAAAATCTGGCTCTGGTGATTGAAAATAAATGTCAGCGTAATATCCCTACTTAAAAGATCATCTAATAATTGAAAATCTCGTATTTAAGCTAGCTGTGTTCGAATATAAGAGGTCCCGGCATGGCCAGGTGGTTAGGGCGCTCGACTCGCAATCTGAGGGTCGCGGGTTCGAATCACCGTCCCACCAAACACACTCGTCCTTTCAGCTGTTGGGGGGTTATAATGTGACAGTCAATCCCACTATACGTTGGTAAAAACAATCCTTGGACTCGGTACTGATAACTTTTATATTCGATTGGTTTGTTCGATTTGTTTTGAATTTCGCGCAAAGCTACATGAGGGCTATCTACGCTAGCTGTCCATAATTTAGCAGTGTAAGACTATAGGGAAGACAGCTAGTCATCACCACCCACCGCCAACTATTGGGCTACTCCATCGAATCCAATAATAACCGTTGAAAGTATAATCTTATGTATATTCAAAAGTTATTGTGTGGATAAGTTAAATCAGTGCGAGAAGAGGTTGAGTTTGTACCGTTAATTTCTAACAGAAGATATTTACAAGACAAATCGATGTTGTTTCCAAAGTACAGCTAAATATAAGGTTTTTGCACAATCTTAGTTCTTAACTTAGGCTTAACGGCACACTACAAAAATAAATGAATAGCTTTAATTCATTAACTTTCTTAGATAGTAATAATTACATTAGCCAAATGTGATAGGCATAGTACATCAAGCTTTACATGTGACAGTTCTACTTCAGTGCTTTGTAATTTCGTTAAGTAGGCTCAACCTCATTAGATGTTCTTGGTTTAAGGGCCGAAAACACAGCTAGTTTACAGGGCTACTCAACTGATGATCTAGGACAGAGTAGTCGTAGAAGCCTTTTGTATTATTAATTATAATTGTTATTGTAGAATTTTAGCAGCTGGTAAAACTTATTACATAATAACTAATTTAACTAAGGAAGAACAAGAAATAAGAGTAACATAATTTAATAAAAAAAGGAATCCATATTGGCCACCAGGCGACCTTAATTGCTGTAATTTCATGTTTGTAGAAACCATTGTTACAGAAGGACCGAAGGAAGTGTGATATAGGGGCAAGAAAGTTACACCTTCATCATAGAGAGTATTAAATTCATGCTATAACACTATCTATGTATCTCAAGACGCTGCTTTCTGAAATGCCTAACTGAAATGGTAGGTAATATAACTGAGAGATAATATTTCTCAAAAAATAACAACAAAATGAATAGAAAAAAGGATCGGTTAGTGTTTTGCAAACATATTTAAAAAATAGATTATCATCAACTTTTAAACTTTATAATGAGAGACCAATGCGAAATAAATTCTGTAGAAAAAAATCTTAATCCGCCAATTATTGTAGTATACATTCTTTAACCTTGTTGATATTTGTACAAAAAATTAACTGTTTTTTTTAAATGACTTAATAGTATTACTCTATTATTTGATTTTCATCATTTTTTTACAAGTTTAGTTTGGATATAAAAAATAAAACAATCTTGTACTGAAGGTTTTTTTTCTGTAAATTTCACAACTTCAATCTTTTGGGGATGTGAAACTGTATTGTTAAGGTCACACTACATCCTTAAGTTTCAAAAAAGCACAAACTCTTTCTAAATCTATCAATAAGAGTAATACAAACACCAGTTTAGGCTTTATATTAAGGACACTGTCTTGTCTGGCTGCCTCTTTCTATCAAAACAATGAACTGCTCTCTTCAAGTTGCTTTTTGTTATAAAAAGTGACATTTGAGGACAATTTCGTGAAAGCTCTTCAGTGGCTACTTGTTCAACTACCAATGAAAAGAAAAGATGAAGCGTTTGCTAAGTATTTGGCCCGTTACGCCTTATACGCTATGAAATAGCCCTAGGATACTCTGATCACATTCACCCTCTTCACAACGTATACAGAAACCTATAAGTTCGCCTTTCACTGTCCACCGTACATACACACACACATAAAAAACAGTATTGATTGGCCGATAAAATGTACACATATCTAAAAGCCCAAGAGTATATATATATCGCACAAACATACGCACATAACCACAGACAAAAGACACGAAAGCAAAGATAGACGATTAAGTTGAAGGGCGGTCGGTGACCATCGCAAGAGTTTTACACTAATGGAAGATCTACAAGTTGTAGGGCAATCGGTGACCACCGCAAGACTTTTACGCTAATGGAAGATCTAGCGTTGCTTCTCTTCCTCTAACCTCTTCTTCTAAGAGATTATGATGCTTTACTAACGGTTACACCCCTCACGATAAACACCGCTGAGGAGGGGCAAACATAGAGACCAGCTGGTGCCCTTTCAGAAAAGAAATATAAACCAAACCTGGCTGTAATATTCCTTTCTTAGGCACCCTAATATTGATACAAAAAGTATAAATAAACAGTATCAGTATATTGTGTTGCTACCTTACAGCCACACTTTGTCTGAGACCCCTTATAAAACAAAATTGCATTTCTGAGATCATTATTCAAATACGACATCTTGTTCGGGACAGCTTTGCTTGTTCGATAAAATATTTACATTTTCTCTAATACAATGCAAACGAATAAAATGACTGACAAATATATATTAATAGCAATTTAAAATACTTAAACTAGGTGAAGTTATATATTGTTAAAATTTACAAAAACGCTCAAAATTAAACTTTATAGGAGATTTATTCAAAACATATATAACACAGCAAAAATAAAATTGTAACAAGCTTTTTTTTGACAAATACACATTGATGAAGGCAGGTCGAAATAACATTTGCGTACCCTTGAACGCTGCATTACTCGAGAGAATTACTACATTACTACTTGAGTTTGTAATACCAATTTCATTCCCCATGAGTAATTGACAATTTCTACCAGTTGCTGTCTCCAAAAAAAAAGCATGTTGTCTTCGAAAACGGTCGGTGGACAAGAGCATTTCTATGGTTGTACGTTTCCTGGAATGAGCAGAATATTGTAGAGAAAACTCTACTCGATTCTGAAGCTCATACATGTTTGTGAGCATTTCATGAGAAACCTGGGACTCCAGATGAATAAAGCTGAATACTCGAACGAGGTTTGATGGTTTGTGTGTTGCTATAAAACAAAATAAATTACATTACATATGTGGTCTTTATAATACTTTTACATGCTATCAAAGAAGAGATAACTTTTTCTTCAAACAGGTGTGTATAGTATGAAAAGAATAAAGGACCGTTTCAGCTTGGAGAATATGAATTAATTAATTTACATGAGCAATGAATGATTTTCTTTCACTCTTTATGCGACTATTCTCAAAGATTTTAACTAAACATATCTTGCCAGAATCCACCCCAATTTTTTTTTCATTTCCTGATTTCTCTTTGTACCACTTTTTATTGTAAGATTTGTCATTAATTTCCAAAACCAATGGGCGTGAAACATTTTAATAATTTTTACAGGTAATATATATAATATATATAGAACTTTCAAACAGTTATTGGTTGAAAAAGGTTTTACCTTGAAATAACTTTCATCTTGATGTCCCACAGAAAAGCGTTGCTTATAAAATACAGCGTTGTTTTTGTTCTTCTTTTGGTATCTATAGTTAATTCTCTGTTCTCTTCGAACAAAATTTTGCATGTTATAGAAAAGAGATTCCGTAGACTCGGAAGGAGTTAAAGTATTTTGAAGAATCGACTGGACACATTTTGGAATTTAGAAAGATAGAGAAATAGACAGACAGATGTATTTATTTGTATAAAACATAAAACAAAATCAATGGCTTGTGTGATTTTAATATACTTCTAAAACTTTTTATTTTATCTTCAAAACCAAATCTTTTGATAAAATTATCGAAAAACTATCTCGTATATCAACCTTTGAGAAAAGGATAATTATAATAGGAAGATAACAACAAACTTCAAAATGTCCTGTCAGTAAAGAAACACAATATTAAACTCGTGCACATAAGTTCTCTAACTTTCAGAAATTAAAGACTTGACAACCAACTAGGCTTAGATCACGCGGTTTGAGCTTGTAATAACTTGTTTCCTCTGTAAAAAACAAAACCGAAACCGACTATAAACATAGTTGTTATTCAACTTCATTTTTCCTTCTTAACACAGAAGTTCAGCTGGAAACTAAGATGTTTTGTTTTCTTCGCTCATGGACAACATAGTTCGTCTCCGAGAAGGCTAGAAAATCTTTATGGTATTTTTTGTTTCAATAAAAGACTGCAAAAAAGAAGAAGCTTTGTTTTTTAATTCTATGGTTATACCTTTTCATCGAAGAAAGTGAAATATATACTTTGTGTTTTAATGTGTGTGTATGTGTGAATAAATAGAGTCGGGGTCACAAACCATTATGAATTGCCATTTTTTTAGTTTCTTCACAAAAGGAATTTTACTTCATACTGAAATTAATTGCGTCACTTATTATATTCAGGCAGGCGTGATTCAAGCGTAAATCCGTTTTTAATGTAGTGCTATCTAGTAATTTTCTAATTTCAAATTGATGTCTTTAATTAAACAGAAACATATCGTGTGACCACAGAAAACGAAGCTCCAGTAGATGAAATTAGAAGACAGTGTAAATTATATCAGGATGTTTACTGAATTTCGTTCCTATAAAGGAAGACTTCTAGCATCAGACAAAGTTGGAATATTATCAGATATTAATTTCAACTCTTATCATTTTTTGGCCTAAAAAAAATGGGACAAATTAAGTATCATTTCTCATAGCTACTAATACAGAATTATAATAGCAGTGTTGGATTGCAATCGAGTCTTTGGTGTCAAGATATGCCTAAAGATCCACTAGAAAATAATATATATATATACCTTAATCTTTATCTTAGTTTTCGTAAGCATGATTATTTTAAAAAAATCTGGGCGCCTCTGTATCCTCATACTCCCATTATATATTTAAGTCCTACTGTTCTATTTCACATGTTTTTAGTGGATAATTAGAGGTAAGTTGAATTATTTATTTCCAGGATTAATAATACAACTGTATGTTAAGTTATCAAACTTTTTTCACACAATTCCTAACACTGAATGACATCAAATACGGTTTATTTAGTACCAAATCCATTACATCTTACCATCGTGTAGTTTAATATGATTAGATATAAGACGAAATATGATGATTTACCACAATGACATTTTAAATTGACAAAATCATTTCTTGTATTTAAGATCTGTATGTTTAAAGTTAACAAATAATCTTTAGACATTTCTTTGGTGTCACTATTTCACTGAAAAAGCATTTATGTTCGTTCATGTTATTTAGATTACGATCTAAAAATATTATTTAAGCATAACCAGTGTTCGGAGTGGTCCTGAAAGCTCCGTACATTATAAAGAAGTTTTGGATTTGTCCATAAAGTTTCATGTAATCCAGCTATAACATAATTTGGTCTCGTTATACATATCAACATGAATAGTATAGAAATATGTCTTCATAGTTTTACTGAATAACATTAAAAAAAGAATAGTGCTAATGTTTGTCATAAAATAGTAAAAAAAATACGAAAGAAACAAACATTTGATAAAGCAAATGGATTCTTTATTAAATTATGTATGTAAGTTATGAATACATTCTGCAACAGGTAAAGTATACAACGTGCTTTCCAGGATAAGAAAACCGTCCTTAATAAATAGCATTTTGATAAACACTGAGGCTCGTATTAAAGGTTAAGAAGAGCTACACTAAAACTAAAGCTACAAGAGGAGAAAAATTAGAGAGTTTAGCCGCGGGTTTGCATAAGGTATTACAGCATTTGTAAATATACGTAAGAATGGTCCCTCTACCAAGTATTTCCCCTTAGTTTGAAGATTGGCTAAAAGATTAAGGCCGTTTCAGAGTGGATTCAATTGGTACTTCATAACTAGATGAAAATGTCCACAGTATTAACGAGTATTTAGAACTCTAAAACAGTGTATGCGTGACAGTGTTTTTGCATAGAACTTAGCACCTCTATAAAAACACTTTTCATATCGTCATTGAGTAAATTCAATGGTAATTGCGATTCACGAGGTTTCAAATCACAAATAAAGTTTTGGAGAAGTCATGATTCATTTGACTGTTAATAAAGAATTATGTGTTAAATGTACTTCAATAATTCCTGTAGTAGACAAGCTTGTTTGATATAGTTCGCCATCCTTCGGAAAAGGGCACATGAGTCGAAAACGTGCACGAAAAAAAAACATTGTAGCTGGCTGATGTAGGTTTTATATCAGCTGTTGTCTTATAACAGTGAGTATTCCAAAGGCCAGATGCTTTATTTGTCGAACGGTTTGCTTAACATAATTACGTAAAAAGATCTGAAGAAAAGTTATGAATGTTTATTTAAATTTTAGAATAACATCCGTATCAAAATAAAAAAGGATGCTGATATTTTTTCTACAACTTATGGGCGACATTTTGTTAATGAATGATTAATGAAGGAGTATAATGTACGTTAAGGTGTAGACAAAGAACGTTGTAATATATATTTACTATATTTTGATCGGTCTGTTCTAGTCTGAGTAATATTGTTTGGTGAAGGAATTACACTTGTGGGCGTTTGCAAAAAGCGTTACGTACTGCTTGAACCCTAAACCGCTAAATCTGAACGAGTAAACGTCAGGATCTTTAAAAAAAATCATAAATATTGAATATTACACAGATAATCAACCTAATCCCTTCTGTTAATTAATCACATCATGAAAATTGATGTGTTAATAATAAACATTATTAGAGTCCAAAACTTTGCTGCTTTATACAAACATTCACATGAAACTATTAATACATACGTTCTTTGACATAAGTAAACAAAGCAATGCAATACTATCAGATATCCTAACACAATATGGAAAGTGGAATTAGTTCAATGAACAATTACATATTTTATTATGATTACAAAGCTGGTTATATTAGCATATAATCTATTTTAGATTGATCATAAACCATTTTTATCAGACTACACTAAATCAATATATGATATAAATCAACTTCTTTTATATATTTTAATGTCTGGCAGCTTAAATGCTTAGTTACTTTAGTTCCCCAAAAATTACGAAGAAAACGATAATTCAACTTCTAAATCATTTTTTCAACAACCAAGTATTTTCAGAACTATGATTATTTTGTCGAATAAACTAGTTGTTTATCTACGAGAATAATAGTTGAGTTTTAGTTCGTTTACTCATAGCTACAAGTTGAAAACTCTATTTCACAAAACCCTAAATAACCTCGTAAAGTGAAGCAGAATTCTCGTGTACATATATTTATGGTTGAAACGTAACAATAAATCAGTCTAGAGAAACCTAGGTTTGTTCCTTTCACCTGCTTAAACACTTACAATTAGTTCTCTACAATCTTATTCTTAGAGAGTTTCACAAACTTCTTGTTTTGGGTTTGACTACTTGTTTTGTCCAAAACTAAACATGAAATTTTCCTAAGAGCTTTGTATATTTACCAGTCAATAAGGTATAAGAATTTTTAATATATCTGTAGCCATTTGAAAAGTTGTGAACTATTATTCTGCCTGATGAAAAACATAAAATCGATAAACATGCAAAAAATCTCGAATATAATATTTATATCATACATATACGGCTTTAAGCGTAAACTAGACTAGATCAAATTTGACTATACTGTTAATATAGAGTCTCAAGTAGTTGTTAGTTTCAGCGAAAACGTTTATCATACTTTCAACAGTAGTCAACGTATGTGATATGTCATAGAAAAAAAGCCATGGGTGTCGGAGCAGAAGGTTAATTTCAAATAAAGAGAGAAGTGGCCGCTCCTATTTTGGCCTTACCATAAATTTCGGCATGTTTACGATTTCCCCAAGTTGAATTGAGTTTTTGGCCCAGAACAATAAGGACTCACTATAAGTCAATAAAGATTCTAAAATGAATTTTTCAACTAAAAATGAAGAGCTGAAAACATAAGATGAAGAGAATAATATAAGTAGAAGGTCATGTAGGTTGGTCATTAAACCTTTCATTTTCCCATTAATTTTAATAGTTCTTTTCCTTCAATTTCCATCATATTTTCGCCCCCATTGTATCAAAATAAGCCCAAATTTCTATTCTAATTAAAAAAATTTTCCAGTAGAGTATGACTCCCACCTCTCACCCGAGTTTCTTTTTCCTTCGGCAGGCGCATTTATGACAAGCTTGATTCACTTCCATTTTTGTCCCCCCTCCCCAAAGCAACAACAACATTACACGCGCATATTTTGCTTCCGACGCCTATAAAAGATCCTAGATTTTTTATTCTTATATAGCAGAAACTGGGAAAAAGTAATGTTTTAAATTAAATGTATTTTTTATTGAAACTTTTAACGATTTGGAAGTAAAGAAACATTCTTTTGACGCAAAATTTTCGAAAAATATATTTCGAAAAATTTGAGTGAAATCATGCAACAGATAAACATTCACTCAAGAAGAACGATATTTAAGTTTTAAATTTGTTAAAGTTTTAGAAGTTCAAAAATGTTATATTAATAATTTCTTAATACTTTAATTGGAATGCATAAGTACATAAAAATGAGATCAGAAAATTTGTAACTAGCACGAGGAAATTTTTTTATAATTGTTCTAAAGACTACAAACGTCAGACAGCTAATTTCAACAATTACATTAAAAAACTTTGTGAAAAATTTAGAGTTTTTGTTAAGTTATTAAAGCTAGAATGGCTATGAATGAGAAAAACACTTTCTAAACAATTTTTGAATCGAATAAAAAACGCACTTCTGACGATTTATTTTTGAGAAAGGTTTCTCGGCTTTAGAGAAACTGGGCTAAAGGAGGGTAAGAATCCTTGTTTTATAAGAGTAGATATACATTTCTCTTTCAGTCATGCCGAGTTTTTTTATTTAGTCGAATACAATTGCAATAGTTGATTTTTAAGAAGTTAAAAGGAGGGATTTGTTTGACTAACACAAATAAAACTTTAAAGCACTATAGAAGCATCAATATATTATTTACAATCTTCTAGTTAGATGGCAGTGTACAGCAATAGGTTAATCAACTCTCTGCCGAGAAAAACCTCGAACGTATATTCCTACATTCAGACTTACACCTTAAACACAGAAGAAATCGAAGACTTTTGCAAATTAATTAAATAAAAAACGTATCCATAAATTAGAAGTTTCTGAAAGACAGCCTAAAAATGTACTGAATATTATTTTTTCTTAGACAATTGCGCATTTGTTTTATTGAAGGCTGTGGTTGGCCCGTAAATCTACCAATAAAGAAAATGACTTATTTATAACGTTACTGAATGTATATATTTAAACATTAGATTACATTTCAAGTCTAAGTCAATAGTCTTGAACCTCGATTTGTGTTACCACAAGCCATTTTAGCAACATTATTTTATTTTATAGCTTATTGTGTTATTTGATTCATTTTTATAACATAAAACTTTTTTTAAAGCTCTTTTTTTTAAAAATCAGGAATCATTTCTTGCCTCCACAACCGCATCTCGTGAATTCACAAATTTCGCAGTTTGTGAAGGTTTTTCACTTGTAAAAGTTTAGGTAAATTATTGTAATATATTTCATTTATATTAGGAATTGATCTTAATACTTAAAAATATCCCAAATCTTCCCATCTACGTTTGTGTTCTAACAACACATAACACAGTTGTGAATACATACGTATAAACAAATTTTTAAAAGGTCTATAAAAGCTCAGCTGATACTAAATAAGCAATATCTTACTAATAAAGATCGGTTGGTTTTATAGTAAATATTTTTCTGTTGAACTTTACATTCACCAGCACATTGAGGCATATGTATCCTATTATCCATTTGTTGTTCTTTGCCTCATAACTATCTATTAAGGCGACATGTTACGGTGACATAAGACAGAGATGGAACAGTCACTCATAATTTGATTAACTAGAAACTTTGAGTAGAATATATGATCCAGTTATATAAGATGATAGGTGATTGTTTGAAAACCGACCAATTCTAGACGACAAAAGAATCTGTTTATTTTTGTTCTTAAGATATGTATAAAGTCACACTGCGACGTTATTAGATTCTCAAACGTTTTGCTTTCTGGAAACTCTAAACAAAAGCCTATTCTGTCTAGGTACACTTCAAACAAGCACAAACAGTCGCTGGGCACACTTCATACTAGCACAAACAGATTCTGAGCAGACGTCAGACGAACACAGGCAATTTCTGGGCACACTTCAGACGAGCACAAACAGTTTCTGGACACAATTCAGACGAACACAAACAGTTTCTGGGCACACTTCAGACGAGCACAAATAGTTGCTGGGTGCCTTTCAGGTTAGAGCAAGCAGATTCAAGGCATACTTCAGACGAATACAAACAGCTGCTGGGTGCGTTTCAGGTTAGAACGAGCAGATCCAGGGCATACTTCAGACGAGTACAAACAATTGCCGAACGCATTTCAGACGTGTACAAACAATTTCTGGGTAGACCTTGGACGAGTGCAAACAGTTCTGGCGAGCATAAGCAGTTGCTTTGCAAATTTCAAGCAAGCACAACAGTTCTGGGTAAACTTCAAAGGAGAAAAAACAGTTTCTGTGCTAACTTGAAATAAACACAAACAGTTTGGGGGCATACACTAAACATATTGTTGTACATTTGCTGTTGCTGACAAAGAACCGCAGTGACTAGTATATTTCAGATCTTAGGGAAAAATCGTTTCCTTGACATTCTCCCAATAAAATTCCACAATTACAGTGTATGGTCTTGATAAAGACCTACACTTTCTCGACATTTTCCTCGTAAAATCTAATACTTAGTAAGTATGTTCTTAAAAAATAACCACGTTTTTTGGGCATACTCCTGGTAAAAGCCTATATGTGATATCTGTTCACAAATAGTCGGATTTTCGTGACATACTCTTGGCAAATTGAAATATTTGTTGGATATGTTCTCAACAAAGTACACTTCGTCTGGGCATTCTCCTTGTAAAAGTCAACACTTAATGTGCAATTTCCTCTGAAATAGTAATATTTTCTGGGCACACTCTTCTAAAAATAACACTTATACATTTTCTGGACATAATACTAATAAAAACATATACGTGCTGGACATGATCTTTACAAAGAGCCAGATTTTCTGAAAATCTTGTAAAAGCCCACACTTGATGTGCATGTTCTCTACAAAGAACCATGTATTCTGGAGATAACCCTGTGTAAAAAAACAAACAAAAAACATACTTACTGGGCATGTTCTTTATGAAGAATCACGTTTCCTGGATGTACGTTTGGTAGAAACCTACTCCAATTTGTCAAACTCATGACAAACAAACTCATGTTATTTCCAAGGATATTCCGAAAAACAAATACCATACCTGTTGGGCTCATTCTTAACACAGAGCCGCACCTTCTGTACATATTACCAATACATAACAAAAAAAATATAAACAACAACAGTACTTGCTATAAATGGACCTGACAAAAATAAAATAAAAACTACAATACAATCATATTTTCCAAGAATAAACCGCAACAAGCTTCTAAACTTTCTTAGAATTTTGTTGGCCAAGAACTCCATTTCTCGACGTGGTCTTGAAATATCCTTAACATTCTGTTACTATGACATCCCTTATTATACATTCTAGACAAATAATTGCACATATATTTCCTCCACATGCTTTGGGGGAACATAATTTCCGACGCATTGTTTGTCTGTTACACTTGTAAGGCTTTTGAATTTGTTGAAAAACATTTTAAACTAGACTTACTCGTAGAACGTATAATCTACCTGGTTCGCACGTCAGGTTTTTATCCTGACCGTTTAGTCCATTACATGTGGATTTCAATCTAGTGAGTGTTACAGGGTTTATATTTGCATGTTTATGTCTTAATTTTATTTAATTTTTCTGAATTTAAAATATACAGAAATGTGATAAGGCGTTTTCCTTCAAGGTCCCAATGACTAATATTGTTCACCTCTCGTTAATCTAAGGAGCTTTATGTTTTTAGTACGACTGAGATTTTCATTTCTTTGACTCGAATAATTTTTTAGATAAATCTCACAAAATGGTACAGAGAATTGTAAAAAATACAAACCAAACCAATGTTATGTATATTACTAAACCTACGAGTTACTTGAACATTTTGTTCACCAACCGATTTGCATGACAGAATTCAAAATTGGGACGATCATGAACTGTACTTTCCCAAGTAAGTTGGTTAAACACAAAGTTTTTATTCAAAGTGTTTTAGTTAAAGTGACTGCAGAGTTCTGGTTAATACTTGGGTGTGCAAAAAGCAAACAACGCATCCCTACACATGAAACACGGATAAATATAAAAGTTGTGCTATAGCTCAGATATGACCGAATGTTATAATGACATTAGTCTGTGACCTCTACTTAAGGTTTAATCGGACATCGTGCTGATTCATGAGTATTTCGTATGCATTTTAATTTAAATGTGTTTCTAAGATACGCTGGAACGTGTTTGTTAACATTTAAAAACTGGTTACATTTCGGAAAGATAACTGTACTAACCGAAAACTTAATATATAGATATTACAAATGTTTTCCCTCAAATGTTGAGTAAACACAAGCTGAGAAAATTCACAAAATATCTGCAATATTCCCAATATTTCAGTGCTTATAAATCCTCTAACACAACTTAGATCTTGGAACTTAAAGTAACTATAACGCTCATATTTCCTTAAAAAATTAAATAGGCATTTTTGGTGTCACACACTTTTTTATACTTCCTCCAATATTCTTCAACATATGTATTTCTTACATAGTTAATTTGTCTACACATTTAGACACCACAAGTGTCCTCTTTAGGAAAAAAGTAAAACAGGAATGTAAAGTTGTTTTTGAAATTTATCAGAAGATTCCACAGATAGAAAATATTTATCTTGAAATTATCAAGGACATCTTAAGTTATCAGTGTTTACTCCAGGGACTTTTAGCTAAAACCACGCATTTCTTATGAGAAAATGTCTGGAATTGGAAGCAAAGGTCGTGAATAATTTTATAGTATCCTAAGGGCCCCTACCTCAAAAATGATTCTGATTTGTTGTAAAATTTTGTATTTAGTAGCTGTATTAAAGAATATCAGCCATCTAATAAAAATATGTTCACATAGAATAATACACTCTGAGAGTAGTAGAGAATTTGTTAATAAAACAAACTTTCAAGTTTGTCTAATCATTGTTCGTTCAGTCATTCAATTAGCAATTTGGGGATTGTCCCTATACTGAACTTCAGCATAAGATCAATGTTAGATTTTGTTTCTACTCACTGAGGTTCTACAAGTGATTCCAGTTGCAATTTTGTTAGGTTTCTCGTTTGTTTATATTCTACACTCGAATCTAGGTGTTCTAAAACCCGAAAAAGTCAAAACTTCTACAAATTAGTGCATATGTCTGTACTCTGGTTATGAGCATTTACCCCAGTATCCGCCAGGGGCCGCTCGTTTTGTAGACGGCATTGTCTGGTTGCTGTATTGTCCTCCATGGCACGCCCCTGCATGACAAGAATGCCATGAAGATGATGGTGCTGATGGCATTGCTGTAGGCATGGATGCCATCTCCACATCTCCACCACCTTCGTCTTGAGCCTTTAGTTGGCTCGAGTAAAATTCCCAAAGCTTGCCGACGACCACAGTTGCCATAGCACTGCCTTGATTGTGCTCCACTAGACGTAGCACGAAGGTGCCATCCCAACCTAAATAGCTTGAAGAGATCTTTTTGGAGGCACGCGCTACATTACTCATACTGATCATTCTAGAACGCCAGAGACAAAGTCGGATGAAGGCCAGACGATTGCAAGAAAAGGTCCTCCATACCCACAATAGCAAGCTAATTGTGTTAAGTGGAAGAATGATGGCTAAGTAAAACCACACGATGGAGTAGATTTTCTCGTTAAACACATTGATGGGCAACACACACCGGCATATGTAAGTCCTCAGGCCCCCTTGCATGGCTGCGCGTACCTGGCATAAAGTCTGTAATGGGAAACGTGGAGAAACCCACCAGTTGCCATCTTCTATCAGGCGGCTGAAGATCTCGAAACCATGCCGGATATATCCTTTCCCCATAAAGGAGCTGAGAAGCAAGAACTGTAAGCCCACATTGAGGACATAGAGGAATTTCACAAGTATGTACAAGAGGCACAAGTAACGGCTCGGGCCAGGAGAATAGCGACACCCCAAAAGAGGCAATCGACACGAGGGGTCCGTGCACCAGCCGGCACTTCCGTTCACCAGTGTGTGGAACTGCTCCACGAATTCCGCCAGCAAAGATTCCCGCTGTTGGCAGCCAGGAGGGATGGCCGCGATTTCAGAAGCACGCTTGAGGAGACGTCGTAGTTTCACCCCAGCGTTATGAGCACAGGCACTCCACATGATGAAAGGTAAATGAAAGCACACACCTTGTACCATCAGAATTAATGGTGACCATTGGTAGTAACTGACGTGTACTCGCCGTAACTTATCTTTCTGTATTGAAAACATGTCAAAACCGCTATAATCCAACTCTTCTGGGATAACTCGGGGATCGGGGGGCTGCACAGGAGGATTAACCAAGTCCTCTTCGTCATCGGCCGCGACCAGGTAGTAAGTGGACGCTGTCCAGCAGTAACTGTTGACGTAGCGAGCCTGGGCATCGGTGAAGTAAGTTGGAGTAAAGCATTCGATAGGCTCTCCGATGTACTGCTTGGTGAAGATAGGCAGTGCGAGAAAGAGGAAGACGATGGACGTGTACTTTCTGTTTAATTTGTCTATCCCGTCGTCGATGGGGACATGAAGACCTCCGATTAAGTCGTGGAAGCGAAACAAGTACGACATATCGCTCTTCACGTGTTAGTTCCGATCTGTCACCTTGTGAATTACCTGAACTAGAAAAGGAGGGGACTATCTTCAAAGAGCGAGGACTGCTGTGTCCACCCACTGTGTACCACGCAAAGTTCGGAATATCACACCACTGGCCTTGGTCAGCCTGGTCTCCACAGAAATCTCGCTGAATTCTTCGGTAAGCCAGCGATAACAAGCCAAACTGGTCAACACTAGCCGTGGGAAACGCCCTTTTGAGCATGGCCGGCATCAGCCGTTCACCTAGAGTAAAATAAAATAAAAATGAATTTCTAGAAATGCAACCAACTAGAACGTTGAAAGAAGATAAAGAGAAAATTAGAATAAAATTTGGCAGATAACCACACATGCATACACCTTTAAATATCCAGTTGTGGGAGTGGATCATTAATGATCTAAAGTTATTTCTCCCTGAGAAACCGTTGATGTTAATTCTCTGTACGCCAGCAAAGCTATAAAAGAGTCATGTCAGCTGATATTACTGGACATGCTGACCTGTCCATCTAACCAGTAGCTTGAAATAAAGTGCTGATACAAAAAAAGACTCTGATTAGGATTCTGCAAGGTTTAATGTCATAACGCGACCGATACTGAACAATAACTGATGAACGAGTCTGCTGAACCAACAAAAAATACGCGTAAGGCAGTCTATGTATAGGGCATTCTACTTCGCTGTTATCAGGGTTGCATGTTAAACTGTACAATTGATGTGTATATATGTTTCATTGTTTGTTCCTCAGCTCTCATGGAACGACTCACGTTCAACAACGCATAGCCAACAGACAATTCTTGCAATTATAACATTGTGACCAAATGGTAGATTTAACACTATTCCTTGAAAATATAGTAAAGTTGTAGACAAAAATTAATTCAATTTTGATTTATTATTGTTTCTTATTCAAAGGGTAAAATTAGACCAAGAACTGATTTTTATTTAGAATTTAATATCACCACTTTAAGGTCTGGCTACTCGTAACCAATTTTAATCAACTTTGGGATATGTGATATAACCAAGTTATTGCATTTTCGGAAATTCATTCTAATTTAAAAGTTATGAAAGAAAATTAACTAAACATGGATTTCGGCTTGACTGACTGATTTATACTCGAGTCAAAGAAACGACAATCATGATGTGGAGCTGATGACTTTAGTCGGTTTGTTAAGTTCAAAGTTATAATGTGCTATGTGCGCAAGGCAGAAACCAAACCCCGAATTTTTGTGTTAAAAGCCTTCGAGTTTACCGCTGAACCTCCAAGTTGCACGTTTGTCAGACTATATCTATTTAACATTGCTTGTTTGTTTGTAATTAAGCATAAAGCTACACAATGAGCTACCTGTGCTCTGCCCACCACGGGTATCGAAACCCGGATTCTAGCGTTGTAAGTCCGCAGACATATCGCTGTGCCACTGGGGGGCTTAACATTGCTTAAAGAACAACCAATTTTATTTTCTGTAGTGCATATTGGTATATAGAAGACATATTAAAACTAGAAATAAATGACCTTATAATACCAAAATGTTGTTTTTATTTAATCAGACATTCAACGTTTTGCTTTACAGCTTCTTCGAGAACGTTCACTAAAACACAAACCGAAACTGACAGTACAAAGCTTCAAATGTGAAGGTCGTTTATTTCTAGTATTAACAAACGATTTTAAGATAAAATAAACATAGTACTCCCGCTATTTTATGGTAAAGGAAAAAAGAGCAAAAAATTATTAATAAACAACATAAGTAGGTCTACACATATTGGCGGACCCACCAGATGAGTTTCCCGTAGTTAGATTACTCTTATAACATGAGTATCCTTACAACCTACCCCTCTGTCAGATTAGTTAATGCACACCATTTCGATTTTAATTAATGGAGGACTTTGAGCGAGTAATTATTTTTATATTTTAGTAAAGTCAGGTAATTAAATCGGCAGAAAGGTCACGACCAACGTTCCGAGCTGTGCAACATTAAGCTTGGTAACTTAATAATCAACCCCTTTTGACTTCCCCTGCCAACACGGACCTTCTAGAAATTATCTATCATTTTCCCCCAGCTATCAAAAACAGAACAATCAGCACAATGTATCGATACATAGTAAATTCGAACGTTAGATCTAACACGAGTTTGTCAGTATCTCTTATAAATGATGTATTGTCCTTGCGCTATTTCGCTCAGCGGAAGGGAATGGTTTAGTGAGGTTTGTTTCTAACAGACTACAGCAATGCTTTTGAATAGTTTATCCAACATATTTCAAGAGCGAAACTGTATTAAAGCTAATCCAGTTAGGATTGTACATTAGTTTTGTCTGGTCTTACGTGACTGATCATGTGCAGAATGACTATATTAGGGCTGAAAAAAACTGTTTTTAATAAGCTAAACAAAGTCGTTACAATCTGTCTTTCTACCTTTACATACATCGTATTATGTATATACACATAAATTAACTTATAAGATGCAGTAAAACCTGTTTGGAAATGTATGTTTTTACACATAAATTAACTTATAAGATGCAGTAAAACCTGTTTGGAAATGTATGTTTTTACATATAAGTTAACTTATAAGATGCAGTAAAACCTGTTTGGAAATGTATCAGTAAAATGTCTTACACTTTAGTAGTTCTTCCGGAATAAAAAAAAATTAATACAAGATAACTTATCTTTTTAAAGAGAATCTTACTGTCATGTTAGAACCAGAGAGAGATCTCGTATCGGTAATTTTTATTCAGGGTAAATTTGTCAACGATCCCAAAATAACTTGAGATTAAGTGCTATAACAGCACAGTCTTGCACAAAGATATGACACATATACCTAAACAATCTATCAAAGAAAACGTTGTTCTAGTTTTAGGTTTACAGACGAAAGTGAATTTATTTTTTATAGCTCTGAGTATTTAACTGAATGATGTAAGTTTTTCTAAAAATACAAGAGATCCAATGAGTAAAACACTAATTGAATTGAAACATTTAGAAGCTCCAAAATTTATTAAATTTTCTGTCCTTATTGCCTTGGTATAATCCAGTTTCATGCCCATAATACAGAAACGAGCTTTGAACTCTGAGGCACTAATTTAGCGTGTCTGAGGATTCACTGTTAGCGTCCCGTTGCCTCATAAACGAGCTTTGCACTTTGAGGCACTAATTTAGCGTGTCTGAGGGTTCGCGGTTAGCGTCCCGTTGCCTCATAAACGAGCTTTGCACTCTGAGGCACTAATTTAACGTGTCTGGGGGTTCGCGGTTAGCGTCCTGTTGCTTCATAAACGCGCTTTGCACTCTGAGGCTATGGAAACTCTATAAGAGTGTTGGTCAAATCTCAAAATTCGACTAGAGTAATCTATTGGTTGCCAGTGGGTAGTGTTGAATATTTGCATTCTCTCTTATCTATCAGTTTAAAATTAGAGACGACTTTGCAAAGACAGCTCTTGTGATTATTTGCTCAAAAATTGCAAATAAAATCAACAAATAAATATTTCTAGAATAGTTAAATGATAAATTTAATTAAAATCTCAACGGAATAATGTGATCATATCATATTAGAAGCTCAACACAACCTTCGGAGGAAGTGTTTTTCTGATAAATTCACAAAAATATGGATTAAATTTAGATAAAGTTCTTGAAAAAATCATCAAAAAAAAAAAGATGGCGTATAAAATTCCAAGTTGCATATTTTCATGTAAATTCGATAATTTATATTCCGGATCTATGTCTTCCCTGTTAGGCGTGAATTATAGGGAACAAAACATAGATTTGATATATAATTTTTTCACATCTCTCATTTGAAATCCGAAAAGGAAAAATTGAAAGGAATGTGAGAATAAAAAATCTGGATTTTGCACGCTTTTTATCAAAAGTGTTAGACCTATTAACAGGTATGGCCGTAAGGTTTTGCCATAAAGTGACGGCAGCGTCATTTAATGAGCGATCAAAGAATGATGCAAATCTTCCGATTACACTGCGATATATCATTAACGAAGTTAAGTGCCACTTTTAGTGTTAGATCATCAACTTTGTATCAGCGATAATATGATATAATGCATGAAAATTGCTTGGTTGTTTTTAATATTTTGAGTGGTTAATATGCATTTTATCATTTCGAACACTTGGATAAAAAAATCAATATTTCCCATTTCAAATGTTACAAAAGCTTCTGAGTAAACTAATATAGATTTCGGTATGTGCACGTAGTGTCCTTAACGTTGTCATGGCGACCTAAAGAGGAAAACAAATAATGTCAATTTTGGAAAGTCGTTAGTACTGTTCACAAGCGATCGCCGGCGGCACAAAACATCAAAAAATATTTCATGATTGACCGTTCTACTCTCATTGCAGAAGAAAGTTCGAAAATTCCCAAAATAGTCGCAAAGTTCAAGGTGTGTAGACAAGGCAATTTGTTATATTATGTACTTAGTTCTTATTTCTTATAATGAACTGTATGAACGTACTAGATGTGTAAGTTAAACATGGATATGTATGAATATACCCGCTCATGTCGTGACAAAAGTTCCCTTCACAACCCAGATATGAATGAACATGTATGCAAGAATATTTACTCATGACATAACAATGTCCCCTTTCCAGATGTGAAACAACTTAAACATAAATGTGCATGTAAGGATAGTCGGTTATACCAAAACAATATTTTCCTCCCGAGATATGAAACACACATGAATACGCATTTAAAGATAATCAGTTACACCTAAACAATATTTTCCTACAATAGCCCTTGCATCTTGAACAGGTACATTATGTGTGAAAATCCTAAGATTTAGCAAACATAGTGACGTTTCTTTACTAACCCTAGGAGCGTATGGTATCCAGAAGTCCGATGTCGAAAAACAGTTAAGACTTTCCCTTATAAGTATAAATAAACACATAAAATAGCTAAAAAAAGATAAAAATTCTGGTGTTGAAAAACAGTTAAGATTTTCCCTTGCCAGTACCAACACATGAAAGAGCTAAAAAAAGATAAGTATAAGAATATATATATGCTATGTTATAGAAACCTATCTGACTTTTGCTTACTAACCCTAGATTATGGATTAGTGTCAGCATGAATGTATTTAAGAGTCTAAAGCTATCGTTTTGTAACTATTCTAAATATGTTACAGAACACTTATATATGATCGCGTGTTTTGGAATATCAATATTAGATCATCCATGATGTTAGGAAAACACACAGGTTAAAAATATCACTTAAAAACAATAATTGAACTCGATCGCTTTCGAAAGATGGACCATTATTTATCAGTTTGCTCCTGATGGAAAAAGATGTTCATGTTTCCAAAGATTAGATCGTCATATGTTTAATATTTTGAAATTTCCTTTGCTAGCCTGAAGATATAAAACTCATGTGAATCCTTTAAAATACTCAAAGCATTATGTAGCATAATTGTAAAATGCTGATAATGGTGTGTTTTATAAACGTTTCTTGTAACGAAAGATGATTGCAACTTGAAGTGTTGATTTAATAAAGCATCAGCCAAATGACGCTGTCAGTCACATGATTAACTCAGTATTTTCATAGGATTAACAATCTCAACTTAAAGCTAAAACCTTTTTCTGGCGTAGAAATAAAAACATGAATATATTAGATTATTTGCGTTTTCGATTTGCTCGACTTAAATCTTAAAATATGTTTATCACATATAAGTATGCAGTTTCCCAATAAAGCTGATATGAGAAGTCATTATTTGTTCTCAAAAACGAAAACATTTTTAACTGATATATTGCTATATCAATGGGAAAAGTGGCAATATACCAAAAGTATTTAAAATGAATATAAAACTGTTTTACTAATTGCGTAGTAATTTTTCAACAATATGCAATACGTTATCTTCAAAGGGGTAAGAAGTATTTCGAATGAAGAACAATATTTTATTTTGAAAGAGGAAATACGACAGCAGAAAAAGTGTTTCAAGCCACATTCATTATGTTATTTTGTAGGAACAAATAACGAAAAGAAAGTGCATGCACTGTGCAATCCGAAGAGTGGTAAAGGATCTGTAGAAAAAAAAGTCTTTCCAGTGATGCAGTGTATCATTTGGAAAAGGATAAAGATTTTTTAGAAACACACTTCCCAACCGCCTGCAACACCCAATCTGGAAAGAAGTAGATAGTTTCCAGAAAAACACTTTACAACCGCGTTCAACACGCAATCTGGAAAGGAGTAAATAGTTTCTAGAAAAACACTTTACAACCGCGTGCAGCACGCAACCTGGAAAGGAGTAGATAATTTCTAGAAAGACACTTTACAACCGCGTGCAGCACGCAACCTGGAAAGGAGTAGATAGTTTCCAGAAAAACACTTTACAACCGCGTGCAGCATGCAACCTGGAAAGGAGTAGATAATTTCTAGAAAGACACTTTACAACCGCATTCAACGCGCAATCTGGAAAGGAGTAAATAGTTTCTAGAAAGAGCTTTTCTAACCCATCCAGAATGTAATCTCAAAGGGAGGAGAAGGAACTGCTGAAAGAGCAGCCATGCAGTTTTCTGGAGCACATTTCTCTCAGTAGTTACTATCGATCGTACAGCAGCACCAAGAGTTACTCTACAGAAAACCACGTGACGCAATCAACTGCCTGTCAACTTAGTCATATGTACTTAGAGAGAATACAAAGACCGTGCCGCTTTTTTTTTCTATTTCTAACGGTACTTTAGATTCCCGAGAAAATAGCAGAAACCTGATGTTAAAAAACTAAAAAAAAAAAAAAAAACAGAACTGAAGGATGTAATTAGACGCCAGTACTGACTGATTTAATTCTTGGTAGTTAAGCTTTATTTAGAAGCAGAAGAAGATGCCAAGATACTAAAAATTGTATTTTTTATAGCAACTAAAGAGAATTTTTTTATGGATGTTTTGGTGATCGATTTATGCATGTATTTTTAGCTTTTCCGGTGTGTACACAAGAATCTAACGCCCTAACATGAGATTTTTCTACAATCTAACACATTGTTGTTCAAGCGATAACGTCACGATAACATATCAATCGAGTTTGAAGGTCTAAAATGTTTACAATCTTTGTTCATGCGTGTAAGCATGTTTTGATCGTGTATTTTGTTTCCTCTTCTATTTTTTTATTTTTTTGGTCTGATTGAGAGCCCCTGGAAGACAAGAGAAGCTAATACGTTTTTTATACGAGACAACTACTTTACGGTACAGTTGTTCCACTTTTTTCTTCTTCCCAGAATCAGAAGTTTTTTTTTGCCCATTGCACCTGCAAACAAAACAAGAATAACACAAACATTTGAAAGGAAAAATAACGGCTTACTACAGCACAGAATAGTGAGATTTTTAAAGAAACGAGCATGATATTTGACAAACGGCAATTTTTACATATAATTCAAGACATTTCCCTCCTTGTGGTCAAACCAACACTTAAAACATAATTACGTAGAGACTGGTATGCGTACAACAAAGGTAGGTTTTGTTTTCTATGTTCTCAATATTCAATGTACGAATGATGATTTCCTCGATAACTACGAGTATTCGTTTGTTTTACACGTGTTACGTTTGTGGCAAAGAATAAAAGTCGACATTCGCTTATAATCTCTCTCAACTTGAGTTTCGCGAGTTCTGATGAACTTGATCTACGACAAAATTTTCCTTATTAAAACATTTTAATCTTCACTTGTGACTTCGGCTATTTCATTAACTTTTTTAATATTTCAACCTCATGTTCCAACTTTCCTGAACAGTATACAAGTCCTGATTGTCTTCTTGCTGATCAGATGCACTAATAGATTAAGCCAAACTTATATAGTATCTAAATTCCAAATAATATAGCACTGAACAATAATGAAGCATAAAGAAATATAATATTAATATCAACCAATAATTATCATAATAATATCTCAAGATAATTTTGATAAGTCCAAACAAAATTACAGAAAGAAAAATTATTACGTATTTCATACTAAAGCTAAAAGATTAAAACTGATATTTGAATAAAAACAGAAATAAACGGATTTTTATCTTCATAAACCAGTTCGCGTAGCTCAAAGTCCTGTAATTGTCCGTTCTTAATAACTAATGAAGTGAAAAGTGTGAAATGTAGCGTTTCAAACGCAATAGCTTAGTTGGTGAAAAAAATCTACACGAATAACAAAGTCGCGAGTTCGAATCCGGTTTTTACTTTTTCCCAAAACTTCTAACTTTGAAGACAGTGTGCCACTCTTAAAATTTCTATGACTAAACTGAAGATTGCTCACATAATATATTTTTTGTTATTGTAAGCAACATCAGTTTAGTATCAGTCTGACAATCTGAGATGAAGTCACATATAGGCCTAAAGAAAAGTTATACGAACGGCAAACAAAAACAGCCAAAGCGTCGTCATAAAATCAATGAAGACTCTTTGGCTGAAACGTCAGCCACACAATTCGTTTTTTTTTAACTTTACGGGAATTTTTAATGATATCTTTTTTTTTTTTGCATGAGCTATACGAACACACATACAGAAGTATATAGATCTATAAGCCAAGTTTAAATCTTTCTAAATTATCCATCTATCAGTCTACTGAAATAACGTTATAATGTGAAAGTTGTGCTAGTATGAAGAAACTTGTTTGTCGTTAAGAGTTGTATATTATTAGCATTTACAAAATTTTGTAAACCACACAATGAAGAAACTTGTTTGTCGTTAAGAGTTGTACATTATTAGCACTTACAAAGTTTTGTAAAGCACACAATGAAGAAACTTGTTTGTCGTTAAGAGTTGTACATTATTAGCATTTACAAAGTTTTGTAAGCCACACAATGGGTACTTTGTGTTTTAGTTCAAATTCAAAAGCTGTACAATGGGATGTATGAACTATGCGTACCACAGAGATTGACCTCAGAATTTTTGCGTTATAAACCCTCAAGTTTACCGTTGAGTCACCGAGGAACCAGATTCACGTAATATAAAAGAATGCTTAATATTATAAACTCTGAAGGTAATGTACACATTTAAACCAGATACAGAGGGTTTATCTGAAAATGTGTTCGTATATTCTTACAAAAGATTTGTGTGGCATTATATATATATATTATAACATTGTCTATCATTGTGTACTATAAGAAGCAGTAAAATATATACTACAGGTAATGTTAATGTCTAAAGTAATAATATAAGCTAAAACCATCTTACGTTAGCTGTTCTTATTTCAAGTAACATCACATATACTTTGGTAAATTGTTTAGGCAGAGTATTCTTGCTCGGATATCAGGATATAAAAGTCCATTTGGAAAAAGCAAAAAGTGTTCCTATAGGCACATCGAACGATAAGAAGGTTTTGAAAGATCGTTTTTCAGCTTTACATTGGACTGACAATTTCAGTTTATTTGGAATTCAATTCACTTCGTTTTCTGCGGAATTGCTGAGTATAACAGAAGTTAAAGTTTCTGTCCGATAACTAATCAGATAGAAAATTTAGTTAAAATAGGGAAGTGGGGGAAAGTGACTGTCTTGGTAAGATTAGCAGTTCTTAAAAACTCTTGTGTTACCAAAACTAATTTTGTACGTCTAAAGCTATCTAACGGTATGTTGAAAAGGCTAAATAATTTGTTTTTTAAAGTTGTTTGAGAAAAGCTAAATAATACATTGCAAGAATAGTGTTTAACAATAATTTTAAATGGAGAGGGGAATACATGGTAAATATCTATGCAAGTAACTACAAAAATCCTGAGTCAATCGTATGTACAGAAATAGACCAGTTTCTCACATAAAACTCTGCGTAAGCTGGGGTTCTATGTCTTGCTTTGGAAAAATGCAATGAAACTCTCAAAATGTTGCTTTGGTGTTGATGAATGTCTTTCGAAAACAAGGCTACTTTTGCTCACAGCCATTCCATTTTAGCCTTGATTTGAACTTTAAAAATGGTTTGCAACGTGTATATGACAGATATACACGTTGTGTATATAAGACACTATGCATACGTAGTAGAAAAAACAATGAATGCTGCTCCTCTATTTCTTATCTCTTTCTTTGGTTGAGGTCTGATCAATCTAAGTCTGCCAATCACTGAGAAGAACAAATAATCTCATTCTTACTATTCCTTCTGTTTCGCAGTTTTCTTGTCTTCTTTTGATTGGATTCTTACGTTTTTTGGAAGACCTCTCTTTCTGGTCGAGTTAACTTTAACAAAAACCCCATCGTAACTGCATCTACAGCGTTTGCATTTCATGTAAACATCCCAACTTTCAACCTTGCACATGTAACTGAGAGTAAGATAAACACATGACTTTTGGACATTCTCCCAATGTGTATTGACTAGCTAAGGCATTGAAAATAGGTCTTTCTAAAGATAAATTAATTTATAGAAAACAACGGACTTTCATTAAAATCTTGACACAAACGGAAGTGAGGAGGTAGTCATTTGAAAATGAAGACTTATCTGCCAAGGTTGTGAACCGATGAAAACAAAATTTATATTGTTTGAAATCTCTAATGATAAGTTATCGTATAAAGACAAATTTTTAGTGCTTTGTCGTTTGCTGGATATTGTGTTGACCAAAACAGTCACTAATTTCTGAACAACCGACTCTCGATTTGAAGGTTCATAATAATCTTAAAACCTCCATGAAGAGGGACAGATTTCAAACTAGGATATCTATTCTGAATGACCTAATTTTGGAAAATTGTAAAATAATAATGTTTGAACATTTTGAGAGGAAAGTCGATATATGATATTTGTTGATGATTTCTTTAACGCAAAGCTACACAGTTGGCTATAAGCGCTCTGTCCATTCCGGGGAATTGAATCTCGTATTTTAGCATTGTAAGTCCGTAAGCTCGTTCATTTCTGCAGTATCAGAAAGTGGAAAATCACGATATTTATGATTAACTGAAATAACCCAGCCTCTATGAAATAGTTTTAATAAATGTTTATTTTGTCATGTAAAAAAATATAGATTTGTTCATGACATTTTACTTAAAGAAACTGTTGAAACGTCCTTAGAATCTTATGATTTTTGAAAAATAATAGTGCATATATTAAATGAATTTTGATATGCTTAGTTTCAAAAATTACAAAAATATTGGTTAGATAAAAGGTTACAGCAATTCCAGCTTATGATTAAGCAAGATGTCTCCCTACAAATTAGTTTTTTATCAAAAATTAAAAAGACTCAAAACTGCTTCTATAATTAATGTAAATGAAAAAAGAAACTTTAAGTCATACTTTTATTAAATATATTGTGTTTGTTAAATTTTAAAGCAAACTGGTGGCGTAGATAAAAAAAATTATTGGGAATTAACTTACGTCTCTCAAAGAAGAAGGGACAGGGTGCTGTGTAACGGTTATGGTGTTAGGGGCTGCGGATTAAAAGATCCAGGGTTCGAGTAGCTATTCCGCTAGGTGAGCTGTGGACTTGTTAGAAAAATTACAGTCAATCCCTTTATTCGTTTCAAAATACTAGATAAGACTCCTGTGGCGGCTGGTTCTGATGACTGGCTGCCTTCCATCTGGTAGTATTTCAAGATTAAGGATAGCTATACCTGAATCACAGAGGTCTCTACCTAGTAGTTTAGCTCAAGTGAGCATAATGTGTCATCCAAGTTGAGAAAAGAATAAAACAAATGTTAGCATAATTTTCTAATTTTAGCTAGATATTTATTGATTTTCGTAATACGTTTGACGAGAAAAATACGGTTAAAATGTTTCTTATAGTATTAAAAATGTACAAAAATGACTATTACTCATAAAGATGAGTATTAAAATATGGAACATTAAATGGAGTGTGTAGTAAAAAAAAAAGATCATAAGACAGGATTTCACAAATTTTTGTACTATTTTTATTAAGTAATAGAAGGGGAATAAGATTAGCAAATATCTTAACATGAACCTTTAGGACACTTATTCATTATAAAAAGTTGTGTAAAAGTTTTCTAGTAAATTTCTATTCCAGAATATTTTTAGAGTGTCGTTGTCTGGTGGAAACCGATGTGGGAGACCTTTTCTTCCAGAGGGTCTGAATATGCAAAGGTTTTTTGCTAACTTGCCTCCCACAAGAATCTCCTAAAGCTTTTCCACTATTCACAGTGAAATCGATCAGGAGTTAGTATTATATACGAACCGTGAAAGTATTTACGATTAAGTCTATACACTGTATCAGTGATTGGATAAAATGTTCTATAAAGCAGTAACTTACGTATGTGTCTCAACATAACCTATCAAAGAGATTGATGTTACTGATAGTTGTATCCTTATAAAATAACTGTTTTTGTCAGACTTTCAATATCAGTATATTAGGAATTTAGATAGTAGGTCAAAGGAGATTCTATTGAGGAACATAAAAATGATCTGTTTACTTTTCGTTCAAAAAGATAAAAAAGAAAATATGGCTATTTATAAACACGCCCAATGATGCTCTCATCGTGACTATATAAAACAAGTATTTGTATGAAGTGAATTCAATAAAAATTAGAACTAGCTTTGACGGAATAGGAAAAAGAATCCTTGTTTTGTAAACAAAATTACTCAGCTATAAGTAAGTCTATTAAAAAGCTAACAAGGTAACTCATAAGTGTGGTAATATTGAGATTTAATATGTATTTCCTCGTGCAATTTCCTCTGAACAGACAAAACTTAGTCTTGGATACGTTTAACATTTTTCAACTTAATATAACAACCCAATGTACCATACATAGAACACTGAAATGCTGTTGAAATGGAAAATATCGAGCAAAGCAAATGATTGAAGTTTAAATATACCAAATCATATAAATGATGTTAAAGTGGAAAACGATGAAAAAAAAAACACATGAAAAATGTTGAACTGGAAAAGGAGAACAAAGAGCCTATAAAGGATGTTAGGAAGGAAAATCATGAACGAAAACAAACGAAAGATTTTGAAATATATAATGGGGAAACACAGCACAAAATGAATAAAGTCCATAAACGCACATTAAAATTTTGAAGTAGAAAAAGTGAACAAAAGCATTCAAAAGGTGTTTAAATGGAAAACGATGAACCAAAGTTCATGTAGGATCTTAAATTGGATATTACTGAACAAAAACAAGTAACGGGTGTCAAAAGAGGAATGTTGAATCAATGCATAAGAAATATGTTGAAACGAAAAATGTTGAACAAAACACATAAAGGATGTTAAAATGAATAATGGTGAAGAAAAATACATCAATGGATGTTAAAATGAAAAAAATTATTACAAAAAGAAATGAAGGACGATAAGATGGAAAACAGTAAAAGAAACAGACTAAAGATGTTAAAGTGAATAAGGATAAACAAAATAAATGAAGGATATTGAAATGGATATCAATGAAAAATTATGAAATGAAAAATATAGAACAAAAGCTCACAAAATGTTAAAGTGGATAATCTATTACAAACATTGGTCCCCCCAGTGGCACAGCGTATGTCTGCGGACTTACAACTTTAGAAACCGAGTTTCGATACCCGTGGTGGGCAGAGTACAGATAGCCCATTGTGTAGCTTTATGCTTAATTACAAACAAACAAAAATTGAGGATGATAAGATGGAAAATAATGAAAAACAGATGAAAGATTTTAAAATGAATAGCGGTAAACAAAAACCAATGATGGATGGTGAAAGAAATTATTGTGGTCCAAAGCACAAGAGGAATGTGGAAGAGGAAAATGTTTAACAAAATACATATAGAATATTGAAACGTAGAACGGTGAAGAAAACCAGATAAAAGACGTTTAAATGGATATCGACGAAGACCGCTTTTTACATAAAGGACGTTGAAATGAATATCTATGAACAAATAGAAATAAGTATGTTAAAATGGAAAATTGTTAACCAAATCCTAAAAAAGGATGTTGGAGTGTATAATGATGAACAAAAAAATATGAAATGGAAAATGGCGAGCAAACAAACGGGAAGTTAAAGTGGTAATGGTTAAAAGCATACAATAATGATGTTGAAATGGAAAACGGAGAAAAACATGTGGAAGTGTTAAAATGGATAATGGTGCTAAAAGTAAAACGAATGATTTTGAAATGAAGAACAAAACACATAAAAGATGTTGAAATATAAAGCGTTGAACAAGAAAAAATCAAGGATATTGAAATATAAAATTACTCATCAAACTATATGAAAAATGTTGAAGTGATTAATTGTGCACAAAAGTACATGAAGAATGTTAAAATGGAAATTTTTAAACCAAAGCATATGAGAGATGTGGAATAAGTAAAACATGAACAAAATAATACAAAAAAGGAAGAATTTCAAAAGTAAAAATGATCATGCAAAGTAGATTAACAATGTAAAATTGGAAAATTGTGAAAACTTATTAAGGTTGTCGAAATGAAAATGGAGAAACAAAGCATATGATGCACGATGAAGTATAAAACAGGGAACAAAAGAAAAGGAAGGTTGCTAAAATGGAAAAAGTCAACAATAACACATGAAGGATGTTGAAATTAATAACGATGAACAAGAACTGAAGGATGTTGAAGGGAAAAATGGTGAACAAAACTACAAGAAGAAAGTTAAAGTGGATGACAGCGAAAATAAATAACTGAAAATGTTAAAATGAAAAACGATGGACCAAAACATAGGATGTATTTTGAAGGAGAAAACGTTGTCCAAACGCCAATAAAAATATTAAAGTAGATAATACATTACAAAAACAAATGAAGGGTGGTGATATGAAAACAGTGAAAAAAAAACAGATGAAAAATAATGAAATGGATAATGGTAAAGGATTACGAATGAAGGGTGTTGAAATAGTAAATAGAAATATGGACGATATTGAAGTGAACAGTTCCGAAGAAAAGAACATGAAGGATATTGAATTAGAAAATAGCATTAAAAGGAATAACATGAAAGATTTTGAAATGGATGATGGTGAACAAATACACATGAAAGATGTTGAAATGAAAAATGGTGAACTAAACCATACGAAGGATGTTGAAAGAGAAAATATTGAACAAATGCTAATAAAATATGTTAAAGTTGTTAATCGTGAACAAAAACAAACGAAGAATATACAAATGGATGATAGATTTAAAAACCCAAAAGATGTTGAGATGAATATATTAAATGCATACTGCTGAATAGAAGCAAATGAAGGGGGGTCAAAGGGGGAAAGAGGGAATAAAAGTATATGAAGGATGTTAAAATGGATGATTAGAGCGTATGAAGATAGTTGGTGTAGATAACGATGAGCAAATTTTAGGAGGCGTTTAACTGCTGATAAATAGGAATTCAACTTTGGCTTAAGTTTCTTGATGGCCAAAATTTCTCTGATTCTTAGATCGTGTTCGTTGTTGGAACTAAATATTATATCAAAATTCTTCTCATCTACAGTCCCATCACATTCTTGGTCTTTCTGTCTGTAGATGTTTGAAAAAGTACCAGGTTAAAATAGTTTTAAAATCGTTAAACAATTGGCAGATTTAAGATTTGATGAACAAGTCTATTGCATGAGTTTTGATATTCAGTCCCTTTATTCTAATATTCCATTGCATGAGGTAATTCAAATAGCAAAATATTTAATTTTTCAAAATTATACAGTTGTACAAGGGTTAATAAAATTGGTTTTTATTTACTTATTAAATTTTGCTAAAAAGAAATTTATTTTCAAATTTGACAGCAGCACCTATGATCAAATAGGAAAGTGTTGCTTTGGGCTCAAAATTAGCACCTTGTATAGCAAATCTTTCATGTGTTATTTTAAAAACAACTTGGGAATAAGTGTACAGATCTTCAAACCAGTTAGATATAAATGTTTTGATATACCGCTGCTAAAAAAAAACTCATGTGAGTTTGTTCTTAGGGTATCTAAACAAATAATATCCTTGTATCAGGAAATTTGTCATTTTTTAAATTTTGATATTAACAAACTTAGAGTTTGTTTGTTCTGTTTTT
>NW_013667525.1:98511-110850 GCF_000517525.1 Limulus polyphemus
TAACTGGTTTGAAGATCTGTACACTTATTCCCAAGTTGTTTTTAAAATAACACATGAAAAATTTGCTATACAAGGTGCTAATTTTGAGCCCAAAGCAACACTTTCATCACCACCCACCGCCAACTCTTGGGCTACTCTTTTACCAACGAATAGTGGGATTGACCGTCACATTATAACGCCCCCACGGCTGAAAGGGCGCGCATGTTTGGTGTGACAGGGATTCGAACCCGCGACCCTCAGATTGCGAGTCGAGTGCCTTAACCACCTGGCCATGCCGGGCCGTACAAATTTAGTGATCAGTTAGAAATAGGAACGTATTTGAAATCAACGTATACGGGATTGTACAATCATATTGATAGCTTTATACTTGTTAAGAGTGACGTAAATTTGAAAAATATTTTATAAAGCTTATCATATTAGCAGCGATTATTACTTTTCTATCAAAGATATGGCTCCAATGGCTCAACGGTAAGTCTGAAGATTTATAACGTTAATAACTGGGTTTTGATATCCGTGTTAGGCACAGCATAGATAGACCATTGCCTAATTTTGCGCTTAACTACAAACAAACACAAATATATAGAAAGTATTAAAAATGTGTTGTTTAAAATTGTTTTTTATTTACCATCACTTAACAACATTATAGAATGTTTTAATGTAAAGTGAGTTATTGTGTTTCTAAACTGCCATTCTACTCCAATCATCCGCTAATTGGTAAAGATAGATATGCTTTGAGGAATAAAATCAAAGATGCCTTGAAAATACAAACTCTCTACAAATTTTAGTATGTGTAGTTTTAAACTAAGTGTTAAGAACAGAGAATATTTTTCAATATATAGAATAAAATTAATAAACTTCGACGCCATTATGTTGTTTATCGATATGTTTGTCTCGATCTGGAAGAGATTATCTGGGATCAACCACGCTTCGTTTAGAAAAGCTCATAAAAGAGTACCTGAAGCCTAGTTCTGGTAAGTCTTCAAACATCTATAGACATCTAGACCAAAAATGTAACGCACTGTAGATGAAAAGAACTTTGATATAATATGTAGTTCCAATGATTAACGAAACCACATGAAAGATGTTAAAGTGGATAATGGAGAGCATAAGAAAATCAATTATCATAAAAGGATGATAAACTGAAAAACTGTTATAAATAATAAAAGAAGTTTAAAATAGAAATGGTGAATATAAACATATAAAGGACGTTCAGATAGATAATGGTGAACGAAAAGGAAAAACATAAATGTCGTCGAAATTTATATCGATGAACAAACTACGAAAGATTTTGAAATGGAAAACTGAAAGAAAAACACAAAGGGTGTTCAAATGGATATCAATAAACAAAAAACAGTTAATGATTTTGAAATAAAAAAGATAAAAAACGCATAAAGGAATTTCAGATGGAAAATTGTTATCCAAATCATATGAAGAATTGTTGTTTGTTTGTTATTAAGCACAAAGCTACACAAAGGAGTATCAAAACCCGGTTTCTAGCGGTATACGTCTACAGAGATATGACGGATGTTAAAGTAGATAATGATGAAGAAAACACAAGAACAATATTGAAATGGAAGATGGTGAATCAATAAAGATGAAGCATATTAAAATAGAAAACGGAGAAAAAACAGATTAAGGTTGTTGAAATGGAAAGAGATAAAACATTATAAATGTTGAAATAGAGAATGGTTAAAAAACAAATAATGAATGGTATAATTTTTGTTGGATTACAAAAACAAGTGACACATGTTGAGATATAAACAAGAAAAAAAGAAGAAGAATGGATAATGGATCCCCAAAAAAATTAAAGATGCCGAAATGGAAAACGGTGCGAAAGGCACGTAAACAATGATAACATATATGATTGTGAACAAAATCAAATGAAGGACGCTGAATTGGGTAATGAGGAACAGAAAACAAGAAGTTGGATAAAATGAAAAACAGAGAACAACACATTCTGAATATTAAAATGTAAAACTGTGGAAAAAACAAATGAAGGATGCTGATGTGAGAAAACGTTAAATGAAAAATACATTAAAGATTTGAAATTTAAAAAAAAGTGAACTAAAACATGTAAAAATAGTTGGAACAGGACTAACTAATCCAAATCACGTACAGATTATTGAAATTGGAAAAGGTAAAAGAAAGCAAAATAGGTGTTTAACATTAATAACGGTCAATAGTACGAAACATGGATATTGGGGCACAAAGATTATTGAAGGATTTTTGAGGTGAAAACGGTGAAAAATGTCATATTAAGGACAATAAAATGGATCATGGTGAACAAAAACAAACGGAGTATGATAAAAGGCTAAACAAAGCGGCGAATGAAGAATGTTAAAATAGAAAATGTTGAACAAAAACACACTAGATACGTTAAAATTGAAATATTTGAACCACCGAACTTGAATGATGATGAAATGAATATTTACTTCTGCTCCAACTAAGCTACATACATAAATTAGGACTAAAAACCAACCATGTAATAAGTATAACTAACTAACTGTATTGTTCTTGCTTATAAAGAATGAAATGCAATTTTATAAGTCAGGTAACCTTCCAGTTGGCAGTAGTTTCGCCTGTAATCCCTCCCAATAATACTTCACGAGGTTAATCCAGCTTAAGATATTTAATTTAGTCCTAAAATCCATATACTAAGCTAACAATGAAAATACATTTCTATAACATAAATACGTTGACAGAAATGATTTTAACCAATATTATAAGTGAAAATTATATTCAAGAAGGGATAGAGTACAATTTATTTACAGATCACATAACAAGGGACTAAATATGGTTGTACGAGTGGAGTCCTCACTAGGGCTCAGAGGTAAGGCCGATGGCTTATAATGTTAAAAATCTGGTTTCGATACCCGATGTGGGCACAGCATAAATTGCCCATTTATGAGGCCTTTATAACAGGAGATCCTGAAAGTCTCTATAAAGTCAGTTCCCCTATTTACCGTTATTTCAATATAAACTGTATGTACTGATTATTTTATATTCATTTGTTCTTCTTCATATTTATGAACTTCAACACCCTCCATATATTGTTGTTCACAGTTTTCCATATCAACATCTTTGATATGCTTTGGTTCTCTTAATATTTTGTGAGGGAGGCTTTACTCGTACAACCATAGTTAATTAGCTTTGCTATGTGATCTGTATGTGAAGCGACTTTTCTTTAATATTACTTTCATTAACAGTACTGATTAGAATACTTAATAAATAAATTTTCATTTTTTTTAATTTCTGTCATTATATTTATGTTATAGAAATGTATTTGCATTGTTAGCTTAGTATATGGATTTAGGACTAAATTAAATATTTAGGTCCTTTAAACTTAATTGAAGGTACAATAATGTTTGAATAAAAACCTGCCGATGTTATTAAAATGTTTATGTGTTTTGAGTTGTCTTTTACTTACCATAGTGAACCTATATGTTCTATGTTGTAGTAGAAAATATTCAACAAAACACATAAAGTATGTTTAACACGAATAACGGTCAACAGTACAAATTAAGGATGTTCTGTTGGAAAATGATGAATAAAAACACATAAAGTATGTTGAAATAAAAAAACGTTGATAAAAAAATATAAAAAATGTTAAAATGTGAAAACGTTGACTAAAGCACGTGAAGGGTGTTGAAATAAATAATGATGAATTTACGCACATGAAGAATATTGAAATGGGTAACAGAAAATAAAAACTAATGAAAGATACTGAAATGTAGAATGGAGAACCAAAGCATATGAAAGATGTTGACATGGAAACTGTGAACAACAATACATGAAGGATGTTTAAGTTCATAACTGTGACGAAAAACAAATTAAGTATGTTAAAATGAAAAAATTATGAGCCAAGCCTTATGAAGAATGTTGAAGTTAACAACGGTGAATCAAAGCACATAAAGCATCAGATAAGATGAACGTAAACAAATGAAGGATGTTAAAAGTAGGAAAGGGTAAATTCAGCCACATTTAAAAAGTTGAAATGGATAACAATGAAGAAAAGCATACGAAGAATTTTGGAATGAATACCGGCGAACAAAAGTTCGGAAAATATGTTAAAATTTATAACGTTCAACATCAAATAGATGGAGGATGCTAACTCGGAATATTGTGAACTAAATCGCATGAAGGATGTTGAAATAGGATAACAGTGAAAAAATAAAGTAAGGATGTAGAAATACAAAACAATAGAAAAACATTTGAACAATAGTAAAATGGATAATGTAAAACAAAAACAAATGACTGTTTAAATGAACAAGGATAACAGTGAACAAAAGAAATAAAAAATATTGAAATAGGTAATAGTGAATAAAAGTAAATGAATAATGTTATAATGGATAAAAGTCAATAAAAATAATTGAATATGTGAAAATATATAAAGGTTAGTCAAAACAATTAAAGGATGATGAAATAAAAAACAGTGAACCAAATACATAACGGCTGTTGAAATTCAAAATGGTGAACAAATTCAAACGAATGATGTTGAAAGGAAAAATGGTGATTCAAAGCACACGAAGTGTGCTGATGTGAAATATGTTAATCAAAAATATATAAATCGTGTTACGAAGGATAATGTTGAATAAAAATAAATGAAGAATGTTGAAATAAAAAACAGTGAAACGAATACATAACGGCTGTTGAAATTCCAAGTGGTGAACAAATTCAAACGAATGATGTTGAAAGGAAAAATGGTGAGTCAAAGCACACGAAGTATGCTGATGTGAAATATATTAATCAAAAATATATAAATCGTGTTACGAAGGATAATGTTGAATAAAAATAAACGAAGAATGTTGAAATAGAAAAAGAAAATGGCTAACAAAAGTATGTTGGAAAAGAAAATGGTAAAGCAAAGTACATAAATGATGTTGAAACAAAAACGCTGACTAAGCACAAGTGTGTTGTAATGAAAAATACTGAACAAAACACACATGAATGGTGTAGAAAAAGAAAATGGTTAAAGAAAATAATTAAAGGGTGCTGATATGGAAAGTGGCAAAGCAAAATATATGAAAGAACGAAGAATGTTAAAATGAGAAACAGTGAAGATAAACAAATGAAAGATGCTGAAATGGAAAACACTGCAGAAAACAAATGTTAGATGTTTAAATTAAACATCTGAAAAAAATACAGTACGAATGTTGAAATGGAAAATGATGAACAAAACACATAATGAAATTTGAGAAGGAAAATGTTTAACAAAAACATATAAAGAACGCTGAAATGGATAACGATGAATAACGAGGTTGAAGAGTGTAAAAACAGAAAACTGTGAACTCTAAACCACCACATAAAAACAGTCTTTATAATTAGTTGGATTAGACAGTAGTGTCACAAAAAACATACACTTATAACATTTTTGAAAAAAAATATTATTGAAAGTTCTTTATTAGCAATTTCATAATGGAAGTGATTATGAAAAATAAAACCTTAGATATTGAAATGGAAAACAGTGAACAAAAACAAATCAAGTATATTAAAATAAAAAACGATGAACAAATACATATGAAAAATGTTTAATATATAACCATGTACAAATAGAGAATGTAAAAGTGGACAGTGTTGACACAAAACACATAAAGAGTGTTGAAATGGAAAACAGTAAACTAAACACCTGAAGGATGTTGAAATGAAATACCCGAGGAAATAAGCATAAAATTTGTTAAAATGGATAATTAAACAAAACAAATATAGGATGTTGAAATAAGTAACTTTGAAAAAAGCACATGAAGGACTTTACAATACATAATTGTGAAAAACAAAACAAATGAAGATTGTTGAAGTGGAAAATGTTGAACAAAAATATATAAATTATGTTGAAATTGACAGTAATGAACCAAACCACATTAAGTATGTTGAACTGGTTAACAGCAAAACAAAATACATGAAAGTGTTAAAACTGACAATGATAAACAAAAAAACAAAAAACAAATGAAGGATGTTCAAGTGGAAAACGTTGAACAGAAATGCAAAATGTTCAATTCGTAAGAGGTAAACAAAAGTTGTTGAAAGATGTTAAAATCCATTACAATAGTTTCAACAAACTAAGGATGTTGAAATTGAAAATGATAAACCAAATTCCATGGTTAAAGACTTACCTATGAACCAAAGCACAAGAAGGATAATAAAATGATTAATGGTAGATGAGGATTTATCATATTTGGAGTGATAATATATTTGTAAAAATTAGAAAAACAAACCTGAATTTTAGTCATAGGCGTAAAGCGAGACTCTGGAATTGACAAACAAGAAAGAATAAAAACACCGTTCTCTCTACTGTGAACTATCACCTCTGTTGCCATGCCATCGTACAACAAATATTCGTATGTTGACAGGAACAATATATTGTTTTGTAAATTGTCCTTGTACAGATAGTGTATAATGAAAATTATATTGTATTTTTCTTCTTATTACTGTTTGTTCTTACAGTCAAATTAAAACCGCAATGCCAGTGTTCGACAGGGAATCATTTTTTTCTCCATATAACAATATATGATGTATTATGCATGATAAAGGCGTCAGTTTCCCAGAAAGCTACAATTGTCGAGACAGCAATGTTTCACGTATTTGTGCTTCATAAAAAGTTTTTCGGTTTCACAGGAATTAACATATGTCAAGAGAACAATATTTGATATGTTTATGCATGACAATAAGGCTGTCGGTTTCACCGAAGTTTAAGCTTTCAAATCAAAAACATTTGACGTTTTTAGTTTTTATTTCATTATTTACTATATCATTCTAGCTACAAGGCAGAAAATATATATTTAATAAGGTGTATTTGTGATACAAAACAAACAAATTCCACAGTAAAGGGGCTTAGGCATATGGATTAATATTGTCAGTACTGCTGGGTGTTGGCTTCTCTGCACTTTCTGGACGTTTTGTTCATTTAATATTGCTTAAAGAATTCATGATTATCATTCATATAATTATTTTGCAAATAGTAGTTACAGCTAGTACCAGTTTTAAAACTAATATGGTAGATAAAAAAATAATCAAAATTAAATTATCAGTATCTTAAGATAACCTAATTAGTGTTACCTACTGATGAATGCACCCTTAGTTCTCCCAAACTCAATAAAGCTAGAAGCCAGCTTCCAGTGATGGATATAAGTAGATATTTTGATCTAGTGTTCATCCAGCAGAGCAGACATTTTAATTAAATGTTCCTGTGCCAGTTAAGATATTATTGTTAAGTGATCTTATATTACTGAGGAAAGCTTTCTCAAGCGATCTTATGTGACAGAAATCATGTTAATAAAATGGTCCTATTTTACTGAAACCATTTTGGAAAGTTATTCTATATGACAGAAGACAATTAATGATCCTATACCACTGAAGACATTTTGTTCAGGTAATCTCTTATCATTGATTACATTTTTCATCAAGTGATCCTATATAACAGAAAACATTTTGATTAAACAACACATATTACAGAAGCCATTTTGCCAAGTGATTCTATATGATAGCAGACATTTTGATTAGGTGATATTTTATATACTGAGGCCATTTTGCCAAGTGATTCTACACGATATCAGACATTTTGATTTGGTGATCTTATATATATATATATATATATTGAGGCCATTTTGCCAAATGATCTTAATATATATCGTGGTCATTTTGCCAAGTAATTTTATATGATAGAAAATATTTTGTTAAAGTGATCTTTTACCACTGAAGCCATTTTGGTTAAGTGACCCTGAATGACAGAAATACTTTTGATTGAGTGATCATATATCAGTGAAACCATGTTGTCAACTGATTCTATATGATGAAAGACATTTTGTTAAAGTGATGTTTTAGCACTGAATGCATTTTGTTAAATGATCCTTTACCACTGAAAACATTTTGACCACGTGATCCTATACTGCTGAAAATATTTTTGTGAAATGGTCTTATACCACTGAAGTCGTTTTGATCAAGTGATGCTGCATCACTAAAGACATTTGGATCAAGTGATCCTGCACCACTAAAGACATTATGATCACGTAATTCTGCACCACTGAAGGCATTTTGATCAAGTGATTCTGCACCACTAAACACATTTTGGTTAACGGGAACACACTACACATATTTCTGTCTATGGGATAATAAAATGTTTAATATTTTTTGGAGAAATACAGAAACAATTTTGAAAACCTAAATTTTCCAATCTACAGTTAACGCTTGGGCATTTAGGTAAACATGAAGGGAGACACATGAAACGCCTCTTTCAAACACACCATGTAAGACTAAAGTTTTAGAAATGTTAGTCAGGTTATGTTAACCTTTTGTTATTGATGTTGTGTTGAGTAAAGAATCTTGCTATGCTTGGGTTATTCTGTCTAATTGTATTCGATAGAGGTAGCGACCTACGCGTTAATTTACTATCTTTCAGAGTCTAAATTTGTCTTATATATATATACTGTACGGATATATAGTTATTTGGCTATGCTGTCCAAAGTGTTGTCTATACAACTGCTCTAATGCTCATGACGTTAACCGTTATTTTGGTGTGGAGAACAAAGTGCCAAACATCATGTGCCACTATAGTTTGGGGACCTTAAGCATAACCATTCTAAGGTTTTGTTTTTTAAGAATAATTTTCGTTAAAATGTCGCTTATAAAGAAATTTAGAAATTCATGTTTTATAATGGCATTATTGTCCAAACGAACTAATTATAAACGTTAGTCTTATGTGATGGTTACGGTAAGCATACTTTATGGTTTGCTTTATTATCATATTACTTTTAAGACAGTAGTTTAAAAGACTATATTTGTTCCAAATACTGCGGTTATTGAATGAGTATTCGGAAACCGTCTTAAAACTAATGAAAAATACATCGAGTTGTTTCATTTCAGAATTTTAATGAGATCAAAAGAAAGTTCTTTTAACAAAACTAGTTTGATTTAATAACATTTCAAAGAATATTATTTGCAATTGTAACGTTTCTTTAGACTTGGTTTTACCATTTCGTTTAGAATTTTCAACAAACGTTTCTGTATAAACAGATTCCAAACAGAGAGAAAACTTCTGCACACACTGTATACAAGCAGGGAACTGTCATCTGTTTTCAAATCGATAAACGTATTTCATAGATTCCAAGAATAGAAATGATAAAATACAGGACATATTATTGTTCAACACGTACTCTAGCAGATGTCATGAAGTATAAAGAGAATTTCAGAATAGATTATAAACTTTTATGGTCACTTTACTAAACAGTACACTTGTTCTGTAACTACACCCAGTATTCAACGAAATAAAACACTGAAGATGAACCTTTTAACAGGTCTAAGTAAGCAAACATTTTGTTTTTTTTAAGTATTGTTTAGATTTGGTTTTTAAACTGTTGCTTAGATATGCTGGTTTCCAATTCTTTATCAAAGTCAAATTTAGTCAAATGTTTACCTGTGTAATTGTTCAAAAAATAATTAACTGGAAATACAGAGTGAGAAAAAACCGAAACACGTCCAAGAGAAAAACAATAAGGATGCGAAGTTACTTGTTTCATGAAACATAAACATTTTCTGCTATCATATGCTGTTTCAAAGTGTTTCTCAAAGTAAGCCTCTTGTTAGTATAGCAAGTCATGTGTTTAACAAAATGAGTCCACTGTTACCGACATAGTAAACAACTAGAACTATTACAAGAAAATTTTCAACGTGGAATATAAAGCATGAGAGAAAAGTCGAAAAGTGTTAAAGAGGGGAAAAAACTAGAATATGAAATTGCTGGTTTTACGAAACGTAAACTTTTTCTGCTGTTACACAGGTCTGCGAATTTATACTTCATAAAAGTTGTTTTGGTTTTAATAACGGATTTTCTATAATTCAGCTACGCAGATTTCAAAAATAATATTCATTTTTTTCCTATCACGTAAGGATTTTTTTACAAATCGGAAAGAAAAATCTCTTACTTAGAACAAATTATTACTTCGTCTACCATAATAAACATTTTTATTATTATGTTTGTTAACAAAAATACAAACAAACTGAAGAAAATGGGAAACATTGATGTCAAATGACTATGCATCCTTATTCTTCCTGATTTGTGTGTGTGTGTGTGTGTGTGTGAACTCTATGTCTTTTAGTCTCAAAACTACGTGTTGTGGTCTTTCTTTTATGTATTGCGTTATGAACTTAATTTTGATGAAATACAAACAATATTAACAAAAATATTTGTATACAAAAACGTCATATGAAAATTTCACGCATTAAGTTTGAAACCAGTAATTAAAAAACATAATTGTTCGGTCATATTTGTATGAGTTGGGGTAACGAGATCACGATGTATAATTACATAAATGTTTCTTGTAGAAGAGCCGCACTTGACTTACGACAACCTTGATGCCCAACAGTCATTAGTCCCTGAAGAGAAGACTGGAAAACTGGATATCGATTTCTTGTTAGGCCTAGAACGTATCAATTGCCTTACAAGCATAACTAAAGAAGACGATCCACTCCCTATAAAGAGAAGCCATCTCCAAGATTAATGAATCCACGACTTTGAGTACATGGTTTAGGATTAGAATGCCGCAGGTAAAGGTCACAGAATAGACTTAACATGAAGAACAAATCCTCTTCAAAACGTGACATTTCCTTTCAATTTTTGGCAAATAATAAAACATTGCTCTCCCGCAAGTATAAAGCTGAATTTAATGCCTAGAAGCATATTTGACACAGGATAAAGGAATAGACGCTAGACATAAGATGATTTAGCATACACATATAGATTTTGCAACAATGAGCTGGTGTGACAGGCTACTCTTTCTTCTTATTGTGAAGCAACTTGCACATCACTATGTTAAAAATGTAATAAAAATTAACTGAAACTGGAGAATTCATATTATACATTCCATTCACTCTAAGTCCATCACACGATCATTCACTCTAGTGAAACATTAATGCCAAAATATTAAGCTTGTAACTCCTAGATGCAATTTTAAATTCTTCTTTTTATGATTTCTGATTATGCATGTAACAACCTATAAAATAAAATAAAAAATCGCCAATCTCTAGCATATTTTCATTATTGTGTCTAATGCAAACGTAAATTAATTGTATGAAACAACTTTAGTGACAATTAACGACCTTATATTTCGGTTGGGTACACATAACATCTGGGAAGGTTAGTTTGTTTTAGCCCAAAGCTACAGAAGGGGCTCTCTGCGCTATGGCCGCTATGGATAATCGAACCCTGGGTTTTAACTTTGTAATTCCGTAAGTTCACCGCTGAACCACCTAGAGGATTTTATCGGAAGGTATAAAAGCACTGTTTTAAATTTTAGTTTTAGTCACATATCTTTGTGAACATAAGAAAAAAATATCAGAATCCAGATAGACATATTTAATCTAAATTGTTGTCTTGAAGTTTTTAATGGAAATAATATACATGGCAATGACCAATAAATGTCAGTGTTAGATAATGTGTAAGACATAAACTCTAGAAGTTTCAGCATTTACAAGGTTGTGGAGAAACGCAGTTGTATGTCCCGAAAGTGAAAACTAAAGAAAATGCAGAGATACAGTAGAACACAACATTATCATTTTTTTCATAATAATAAATCTATTGAATAGCTTTATATAGAGTGCCCTGCATTCTGTGTAGTTTAGATACGACGTTTCGGACTCTATGTTGAGTTCTTCACAAAATATGCTAGACTCAGCACAGGATCCGAAACATCTCCAAAACTAGACAGAAGGTAAGATTGTTTGTTCGTTGAATTTCGTGCAAAGGTAATCAAGTGTTATCTGCACTAGCCGTATCTAATTTGAAAGTAATAGACCAGTGGAAAGATAGCTAGTCAGCACCACCCACCGCCAACTCTTGGGCTTCTCTTTACCAACGAGTAGTGAGATTGACCGATTAATTTTAATACCCTCCTGGCTGAAACGGTGAGTATATTCGGTAACGGGATTCAATCCTACAGCCAACAGATTAGCCCTAAGCACGAGGCCATGCCAGGCCCCACGGAAAGTCCATATGAAACTTTCAACATGTTTATACAATACCTAAAACTAACTTTCTAAATATTAAATATCGTAGAACATATCAATTTACATACATAAAGCATATCAATAATAAAACATGTGTATTATTGAAACAATTTAGGTTCCAAAGCTAAAATTAGAAGTTACGAGCTATATTTATACAAAAATGATGAAGTATGATCTAAAGTATAAATTTGATTGTTTTTGTTACATACACATATCATCATAGAAGAAAGAAATGCATTGTTTTATATTTTCTTTTAATCATATCACCTAGTGAGCATAACAAAAACATATAACGGTAGAGATAATTATATGTAATCAAAATTAATGTCTTAAAGCTTTGGTTCG
>NW_013667525.1:111061-115734 GCF_000517525.1 Limulus polyphemus
TCTCTTCAGTTTGTTTGTGTTTTTGTTAACAAGTATAATAATATAAAATGGTCGTTGTGGTAAACGAAAAATTAATTTGATCTAGATAGCATTTTTTCTTCTCGATTTGTAAAAAATCCTTACGTGGTAGAGAAAAATGAATATTATTTTCGAAATTTGCGTAGCTAAATTATGGAAACTCCGTTATTTAAACCAAAACAATTTTTATGAAGTTTAAATTCGCAGGCCTGTATTATTAATGAAGAAGTCCAGCATTAGGTCACACCTAAGATAGACAGGGTAAATGATGAGGTCCACTGACCAGGTCACCAGACTTATATTGGGCATTGTAGCTATAAGTATTTGTTTTTATAATTCCTTTTAATAACCTGGATTATTTGTGAATAAAGCCGAGTTATGTGATGCTGTTATAGACGTACAGCCTACAACTCTTGTTTAGACTGTTCTGTTTACATGTATCTTCAAGAAGTGTCCACCACAATGTTACAAATGTTCCATGGTTGCCCCTACTTGGTTGGCTCAGCGGTAAGACTGAAGGCTTATAACGTCAAAAATCTGGTTTCGATATCTACAATAGGCAAATCACAGATAGTTATTTGTTCAGATTTACGCGTAACAACAAGAACAACAACTTTCATGGTCATTTATTTATCTTTAACTAAAGTTTAACTTTAATCAAATCTAGACAGTAATAAAACTTGACTTTCTTAGCGTAGTGTGAAATCGGAACAGGAAATACATTAAATCTATATCGTACAAGAGTATTAAAAAAACTATGAATTTTTAAATGAACTAGGGATGCTGCTAAAAAAAAGTAATGAAACAAGAATTAAAACCACAGTCACAAATCTATAAAATATAATCCTTACTTTGGCCTACAGATAAGTGTGTAAAGCTGCCTAAGTAGGGATTAAATTATACAAGTCTGTGATTGTGGTTTTAATTCTTGTTTCATTACTTTTATAGCAAGATCCATACATCATGATAAAATACATAAATTTTTAATACTCTTATAATATATATAGGGTTTGAATGGATAAAGCTTCCTTTAATATCTAAGATAATACTCAGTTTTTGTTTAATTGATTATGATTCGTATAGTTAAATGAAACAGTCAAGTTTGCCAACCAAAATAGGGATTGAAAATCATTTTCAAATCTATCAAACCAGTATCACTTTACTTGTTTGTGTACTTTTTATTGCAGCATTTATTTTATTTTGGATACTTCTTGATTCTTATAGCGATTCTACGAATAACCAACGACTTCTACTTTCCGTTAGAGTTTGGATTTTTTTCCTATTTATTTATTAGTATATATGCGCATAATATATCGTAACCAATACTTCAATGGTCGGTTTTTCGCTTAGGAATTCGATAAGGTGGTTTTTCAGTACGTGAATTATTTGGAATTCTTCTCGATCCCTATTTTTAAGTACTACCGTACTTAAAATTACGCATCGACTGGGTGTAGAATGTATATTCAGTTACTCTAAAATAATAACATAGTTTAAGTTCTGAAAATTAAGGGATCGTCTTGGGTTAAATTTATAACATAAAAATAGCTGATGAAATTGTAAAAATAAAATTCTACGAGTTAACCCATCATCATCATCATCAGCATTACACCCGATGACAGCATGTTAATTGTTACTAATAACGAATAAATCCACCATCTCTACTACTTCTCCTGATGAAAAGAAGTTAAATCTTTGCCATTAGTAATAGAGGAGTTAACTCATCGTCATCAATACAATACTTCTTCATCGTTACTTCACATGATAATGAGTATTAAACCTGATGAGGATGAACTAATTCATCGAAACATTTTATTGTCAACCCTTTTTCCAGCTGTTTCTAAGTCACAAAAATACCTCTTCGTTAATTATTTTTTCTTAATTTCATACTTTTCTTTTAATTAAGAATAATACACTTCTTAGAAATCCCTCTTTCATTAGCACGTGCAAAATCTCATGCATACGAATATCCCCAGTGCTCATGGTAAGTCTGAGGGCTTATAACACTAAAAGTCCGGTTTTGATACCCATGTTGGGCAGAGCACAGATAGCCAATTATGTGGCTTTGCGCTTAGCAACAAACAAACCATGCAAATAATTTATCAAAAATAAAAATTGAATTGAAATAATAACTAATACTACCTTATGACCCATCACCAAAAAAGTTTAGAAGTTATAAAAATTATAAATCATCCAGTTCTAGAAGGCAAATTGTTAAGGAAATGTTTGGAAAGCTTTTATTCTAAAGGAAGGTCATGGGGTAAATGAGTTAAGGAATTGTAAAGATAAATGATGCAATTAAAACAGACATATGGTAATCTCGTCTAGAAATTCAAGATGCAGTGCTATAATACAAAAAATCTATATGTCTTAGAAAAGTCATTATATGTTCCTCGTTTTGGCTAAACTAGCTTCAGTTATCTTGTCCAACGTGCATTTCTTCGCTACAATAATTAATTATCTTTAATCTCATTTATAAAAACGTAACTAAAAATGAATATACTTGAAAAAATATATAACTGATAAGATTTATGCTACTTAACAAGAACTGGTGTTAGCAGCATTTTAGTTATGAAAAAATACTGCTATCGTGGTCGTCAAGTCATTTAATGAAGCTGGTTTTAAAAATAATTTAGCGTTGAAACAATACGGTTTGTGTGGTCCTTAAGTTGTGTAATGAAAACTGGCTTTAGAAAACACTTAGCAATGAAACAATACAACTAGATGGTTGTCAGAGGAGTTGCTTAGTACAAGGAGTTTTGAAATTGAAATTAACAGAAGTTTGATTTATATATATATATATATAATATGCTCGAAATGTTAAACGTGTTCATGTCTAGTATAAACCATTCTTTCACGTTCCCCCATCGATTTATCATTATTTACATTAATAAAGAATTGTTTGCTTCATGAAGATTTATAACTTATATAACTTATATTTATTAATATTTGTTTCTTTATAATTTTCTTCTCTAATTTTGAGCTTATAGACTAAAAGAAAAATAGATAATCGACAGTACCCACCCTTGACTTCCTCTTGTCTGATTGAATAGTGGAATTTGGGCTAGGCCCTCTTATAGCGCACCTACAGCCACAAAACGGGAAGCGAACCATGAATTCTCGAATTCACATTACGGGTTCACTAACTTAGCCTAAATCAAAAATAAAATAAAATTTTGTTCAAAAAAGAAAATAGAGTGATCGTGGAGCCTTGCTTTTTTGTATGAAAGTAGACCTGAGCAATCAAAGTTTATTCATACTTTCTTTAAATACATTTTCAAATTATCTAAACTTTGCTCTTTTTGATCAGCTAAAAGGAACACACTGAATCTTTTTTTTCTGGCTGGCAAAACCATGTGACTTGCAGATAAAATACAACTCTTTTGAGAAACATGTATTACGCAAGTACAGGCTTACAGGCCACAGAACACACATGTAAAACTCCAGACTTCATATCACATACATTTTAGCTTTTCATACAAAACTACAAAGCTGGGAAGTTACCATAGCAAACTCATCTGCCAAAGTCCCTCTTTCGCTGGGTCAACTGTAAATTTACAGACTTACAACGCTAAAATCGGGGATAAGATTACCTGCAATGGACGGAGTGTATTTTTGCAATAAGAAAACAAAAATATCTGCTAAGTAGTTCGTGTGTTTTTTATGACTTACAAATTTCAAAAAGTTGTATTAGAAGGTGAGCCAAGACTTGCATGAAAGATGACCAGGAATATAATCCAAAGTTTAAAGATCACTCACTTTCAACCAAAATATTCGGTTTTACGCTGGCTGATCTTTGTTTGAAACTGATAAGAAATGTACTAAGTTGTCAGCCTCCAGGTTTTCAAAAATATACAGTAAAATCTTGCTAGAGTATGTTCTTATATAAACAAATCGTTCTCAAAATTATATTTCTGATATGAAGCACAAAGCCTTTTTGCAAATACTTTAAATACCGTAATACTTAATAGTAGTGACCCACGAGGATTCCAAATAATTCACGTGCCGAAAAACCATCCTATGGAATTACTAAGCGAAAAATCGACAATTCAAAGTATTAGTTACAATATATTATATGCATGTATACTAATAATAAACTAAAAAGGTCGCTAACATTTCCGGTATAACATTCAAATATTTCTAAAACTGCAACTTTTTCGTCTACTACCTACCTACCTGATCACGTCAGCAGGGCTAGCGCCAAGGCGGCTGGGCTACAAGATTCCTCCAGCTTATTTGACTGGTCTGTGGGTGTCCGCTTTTGACATTGCGATAAAAATCCATATATATATACAGGTATAATATAAATGGTAAACATATCTTGAACGCACTTAAATATCTTTTCAATCCAACAGATGGTGCCACATATCGATGGATAGACACGAGACAGTTTCTAAAGGTAAAGTATATACTTCATGCAGGTATAACATAAAAAGTAAACCAAAAAAAATATTAAAAAACTAGGAATTTTAAAATGATGTAGGGGTCCTGCTATCAAAAGTAATGAAACAAGAGTATTAAAAATTATGAATTTTAAAGTGAAGTAGGGATCCTGCTATAAAAAGTAATGAAACAAGAATTAAAGCCACCGCCACAAATTTATAAAATTTAATCCCTACTTTGGCAGCTTTATACACTTATCTGTAGGCCAAAGTAGG
>NW_013667525.1:116734-123045 GCF_000517525.1 Limulus polyphemus
ATTGTGGTTTTAATTCTTGTTTCATTACTTCTTGTAGCAGGATCTCTACTTCATTTTAAAATTCATAATTTTTATACCCTTGTACATATTATAAGAATAATATTATTAAGGTGAATGTAACAGAAGTGTTACTCAAATAAAAAAATATTTTCAAAAGACGTGAAAAGAATATAGGTTCAAGAAAGAAGCACACATTTTGTTGCAAAGAAATCGAGTATGAATAAATCGCCATCTTTTCAGAAAATAATGATTATAAGAGAAAATATGAACAAAACAAATCCGCTCCTTAAAAAAAGAATAATTAAAAATATTTAGAACACCACCTCAAAGAGGTAAGGTCAGAGAGAGAAAATATTTATGAAATAAGCATCCATATTGAGCAAGGTTGTGGTTTTAATTACAATAAATTCAAAATATAATTTTTGTATATTTGAATTTCACTTTTACTAAATAAACAACAACCACAAACATTTAAAAGAACGTCACTCAGGTTTGTTTGTTTTGAAGTTAAGTACAAAGCTACACAATGGGCTATCTGTGCTCTGCCCACCACGGGTATCGAAACCCGGTTTCTAGCGTTGTAAGTCCACAGACATATCGCCACTGGGGGTCATTACTCAGGACTGATAAATAGTATCTATGTAGTATTAAGGTATTACTCTTTCATGTAGATTACCATGACTTAAGGAACAGAGAGACTGTAAACATCACGGAATGAAGATGTGTTTGCCTTCTTTAGGCCTGAATGTTGTTTACAATAAAATTATTAATATACTGCAATATTCTGGTAAATCTTTCAACAAAATAACCCAATAAAAAATAATCTGAAAAAAAAACTTATATACCGTCCACTTTAAATACCATAGGTGAAAACTGTATAGATATAAAACACACAAAGCTAATGGATTCATGATGAGGAAAACTAAGTTTAATAATAAAGATGAAGACGTTTTGACAACCGTCTTCATGTATATTATTACACAAATGTAAGATTAATATTTAAAAATTCACGTTGTACCTTTATAATAATAATGATATAAAACTATAAAACATAGCCTCATATTTACATTCACTAGAACTAAGCCTAAGCTAGCAAAGATTGCCAAATGTATTTTTATCTCAAGAACCTAACAAACTCTTAAGAAAACTCCTACTCTGTATAATGCAATGGAATATACTAATAAGTGCAGGAAACAGACAAAAAACAAACAATCAAACAATACATTAGAAAACTGTAAATTCCACCACACTTATCTCATAGATAGACAGATATATAGATTGTATCCTCTCTCTTTCTCTCTCTATCTATCTATCTTACATAGTCCATAAAGTGTAAGTTGAACCGTCTACCTACTATTAAGAATATTCCTTTAATAATATTTATAAAATGTTTGGAGGGAAGTAATCTTCCGTTAGAAGAAGAAAAATGAAGTAGCAGAACTTAACAAAACAGATTACGTGAACAGCATAACGAATTAATAAAATCATTGCTTTATCTGGAAAAATATTTGTACAAACATTTTTCTATTAGAAACTGCATCATATTAGGCTTAATAAATTCCTTAAATAATATATATCTTATAATGAAGTATTCTATAACTATTCACAATGTCTACTACCTACAAAGCCGTTGGTAGAGCTATTCCAATGATTCCAACTGGCTAATATGCTATATCCCACGAACTCTTAAGATATCTATTAATGCCATTTGGTGGAATGCCATTAGCTCTTCCTGGACATGCGCGGAAAAGCTAATGGTTTTCACAGATGATGAGTCTATCCCGTGTTTTTTGTTTTTTTTCTGCTCACTAGCAAACTTTATTATGATGATATCCTAGCAAACCTACCATCTGAAGTCTAAACCCTGACAGGTTTCAGGCTTGATTGAGCTCCTAAATTACACAGAAGGAAATCCATCTGGGGTCATTAACGATATTCCCTTGCAAATGCAGTGTTTCTCTGTCTTTTCCATGTGATTTATATATATGTGTATGCGCCTGTGAATGGTTCACGAGTAGTTAATGTATTAATGTTTATGTCCTATATTTTTCACGTTAATGGATTCTACACTTTCATCTGAACTGAGTGTTAATGTTTTTTTTTTGTTGTTGTTGTTTTTTCATTAAACACGTGGTTTGAATGAAATTATTAAAAGCCAGCAGTCTATGGTAATGTTCTGTTCCATTTAATCCTGACGTAGTCTGATTCTTTGAAGCAGCTACTAGAAATCGTGGGAAAGACATAAAAAAAGAAGACTTAACTGAATAGGTTAGTCTGCTATCATGGTGATCATTGTTATTTAAAGAAAAATATTAAAATGATTGTTAAAATCAATAATGTGGAAATTCCCTTTTGAAGTAAAGGTACGTCCTTAATGGGAGAGTGCGCTATTACTCTCTCTATATAGGGATGGCACGGACACCCGTATTAAAGCAATACAAAAGTAATCTGCCTTTCTTATCTACAGATCATCAGCAGCTAGGTATGAAGAGCTACCTGGCATAGTCGCTCTATCTCCAGTGTATATGACACTTTTCAGCTATCCATAGCGTCCCAAAGTCGAAAATCGGCGAATAGCCAAAACCGAGATTTCATATTTTCGTTCATCTTTCTTAAACAGGCCTCGCGCCTACCTTTTTCTAGCAGTAACTATAATTTTATCATAATTTGATAGAACAAAACATTCTTCGCCATCGCTGACTACCTATCTATTTTTATAATTATTATATGCAAAATTTATAAAGCTTTATAATACACTGTATAACCTAATAACCTACGTACGTCATCTTATAAAAAAAGTAAATAGACAAGTATTAGGGAGAAAAACTATCGCTAAATAAAATACGTGAATAATAAAATCCCCACACTGCTGGCTTCTTAACTAGAATTTCCAATCGTAAAATGTTACTTAATTCTAAAATAGTTATAAAAGTATTATTCTAAAGTTAATTAAAGGAAAGGTATAATGATGAAAGCTGAGATTCTATTCAAACACCAAACTTTCGATAGACAAAGTGGAGAAGCCAGTGATGTAGGGATTTTATTTTCCACGTTAAGTCGAGACAGCTTAGACTGCTATGTGATCTTTAGCCAGGTCAAGTGATATGTCTACTTCCATCCCTATCTTCTATGGTTCCTTTTATCCAAGTTCGGTAGCCAACCCTACATTGTTTTTTTTTTTACTTAACGATAAACTTATTTCCTAATAATGCTAGAATCAGTAGAATTGTAGAATTATTAATAATTAGAACATTTAATATCAGCGGCACTTTTCACTCAGCATTTTTATATTAAGCAAATAATCCTTATTTTTATGACATAGGTAAATATAACTGTCAGATATCTATTTAAGATTTTAATACCACCCAACTATTTTTCGTTTTGTGATATATACAATGTAACTGAAAATCGTAATTATAACCTTTTTCATACTACCCGAATGGCCTTCGGTTCGCGATATAAACAAATATAACTGACAGATCGTCACTTTAGCTTTGTTAGACTGTACAAAAAAAGGAATTATTTTGTGATATAAGTAACGTAAATGACAGATCGTAATTATAATCTTGTTATACTGCACAAAAAGACCTAATTTTGAAAAATGAACTATAACTAACAGGTCTCCAGTTTAACCTTGTCATGCTAGAAGTGTGTTCCTCATTTTATGGTATCAGCAAATATAACTAACAGGTCTCCAGTTTAACCTTGTCATGCTACAAGTGTGGTCCTATTTTATGGTATCAGCAAATATAACTAACAGGTCTCCAGTTTAACCTTGTCATGCTACAAGTGTGTTCCTCATTTTATGGTATCAGCAAATATAACTAACAGGTCTCCTAGTTTAACCTTGTCATGCTACAAGTGTGTTCCTCATTTTATGGTATCAGCAAATATAACTAACAGGTCTCCAGTTTAACCTTGTCATGCTACAAGTGTGTTCCTCATTTTATGGTATCAGCAAATATAACTAACAGGTCTCCAGTTTAACCTTGTCATGCTACAAGTGTGGTCCTCATTTTATAACATAAGCAAATATAACTGACAGGTCTTTATTTTAACTTTGTAATGCTACAGATATGGTCCTACTTTTATAGCATAAACAAATATAACTAACATATCTTCAATTTAACCTTATCATGCTATAAATGTGGTCCTCCTTTTATAGTATAAACAAATATAACTAATAGGTCTTCAATTCTACTTATCTGTAATTAAAATCAATACACTAGTAAACCATTGCAATAAGCCAACCATGTTTTATATAAGAACAAGTTTTAGGCTATTTTTATTACGGTGAAGTCCTTAAAAACTATAGTTTGTTTTTAAGACCTTATTAAAAAAGATTAATCATTAAATGTAATATGAAGATCTGTCAGCATGATTTTGGTCGTTTCTCTATCATGATACACATGCACATTGGCATCACACAAAATATCATGTTTCTGTATTTTTCTTTCTTTTACACTTCCTTCAACTATAATGCCCTGAAGACATATTTTGTTTGAATACTCCATCGACTAAGTTTCCACTGCAAAGTAAGATTATATGCCTTCAGAAGTCACTTATTCAATACCACAACAGACTGTCTATACGCAAAAAAAAAGAATAGGCTTACGCCAGGTACATTGAAAAGCTCAGTTTATTTTCTTTTTTCTGAAATAATTTTAACTTATATTCTATCTTTTGCTTTCTATTTCGAAGATGAATGCAAATCTTGTCATAATCTCTTCTCATCTGCTAATATAAAGCACGTTTGAATATGCTATCGTAGCCACTCCCCACACTTCCTGACACTGTCTTACGGCCATTCATCATGAAACTGATTCAGCGACATCGCACTCTAATCAATTTCAGAATTTCTTTTTGAATAAATTGAAGAGGTTCGTTGCGTATGGAGCGGAAATTCTCGACAGATGAAACTCAAGTACATTCATGCAATTATAGATGCTCTCTCTCTCTTTTTAATAGAATATATCAGTAGCTATTAAAAAAAAAAAGAAACTTTACGCCGTTGAGAAATACCACGCAAGTTCAACATTACGGATTAAGCAGATTAAGCATCAAAGTGACCTTTTTTTTGCAAGTTCTTATTTTATACACTTTCATTAACGCATATTACAAGTACACAATAGAAGGTTTATTATAGACTATTGTACCTCTTTGGAGATTATCAATATTCTTGGTGCTTTCCTTCTACTATAGTTAACTCGTTATTTGAATAGACCTAATCTCAAAAGCCACGAAAAATTCAAACAACTATTTATTTGTTTATCCTATTTATAGCTATATAGATATAAAAAGAGGACCACATTTGTAGCATGACAAGGTTACGAAGAGGACCAGTTAGTGTTTTAAGTTTATAAAGCAACTACTAGTGTTTTAAGTTTATAAAACAATTATTAGAAACGTGTTTTGTGCGTATTTCTTCATAGTGTTGTATGCACATGATATTTGAACGGACATAGGTTAAAAAACCAAGAATGATTAATGCAGAAAAACGATATATCACCAAAAATCAAACTAAAAATTATTTCATGTTTCAACATATTTCAGAACTTAGTCATCGTTTATTTACCTATTCTGTTATTGTAACTGGAATAATATTTATTCGATGTTTATAGAGTTTATGGAAAATTTAAGTGTTGGTTCTAATGTAACTAAGCTAATTACAGATTTATTGTTTTTGTTTCTTAATTTGATTTATTAAAGTTACACTAAGCTTAAATATTAAGTATTAAGTATCATTGGACTGTGAGTCAGACATGTCAATAGTAGAGAACATTCTCTACGTGTTTTTTGTTTAGATTTATCTGAGGAGACAAGTTCTTAACGTTTTCAGTTATGCTACGATAATTTGAATTGAATATATTTGAACATTTTTTATTGATATGCTATGCCTCATGCAAAATAATTTCCGGCGTATTGATATAGCTGTGTACATAATTAGTAAATATGTAGGTATTATTTTTCAAAAACATTTTTTAATCAATAAAAGCATCTGGAAACATATTTTTAATAAACTTTAAGCTATAGTGTGGTCAGTTTCCGTGTACTACATTCCGAAAGACAAAACGAAATTGTACCTTATTCAAACATTCTAACCTATTTTCAGTAAGTGTTTCCTGTATATTGTGGCGAGAAGAAGCAATATTCTTCTGATTCGATGAGGAGGAACCCACTTTGAGACTAATAATGGCTGGAGACGGCTTAAATGGGTAATGAAGAAAAACTTTAATATAAGTTTAACATGACAGCAAATGTTAAACTTATATTAAAGTTTTTCTTCATTACCCATTTAAGCCGTCTCCAGC
>NW_013667525.1:123055-131206 GCF_000517525.1 Limulus polyphemus
TACACGTCTCCAGCCATTATTAATATTCTTCTGAATAACAAAATAAATCAACTGGCATAAATCGATTGTTAATGAGTTCGATATTATAAGTAAAATAAGGAGGAATACGCCACGATTGTTAATGAGTTAGATATCTATGTGTCTGTCTGTTTGTTTGTCTATCCGTTATCTAACTACGCCTAGGTCACTGGACCAATTTCAATCAAGTTTTGCGGAATGATAGGTTGGAAGAAGGGGCATGTGATATTTACAACCTCTCCACCCCATTATTGCTGTTATTGAGCAATTATTATCTTTGACGTAAGTTAACGTTAACTACATTCACAGATGGCGCCACGTCCTTACACCAAAAACTTTTATTAAATTACATATACTCAGCTGAAGTTTCTACTCCAACAGCCACCATAAGGTTGATATGAAGAGACGTTTCTTGGGTTATACCCACTTCCTACTTTGACTCGTGACCTTTCAACTTCAGCCCGTAAGACACTTCTGCGGCTAATGACCGTCAATTAATTAATCACGTGAAACAGAGGAAGGGCATTAAGAGGTGGGTGTTGAAAGCGGGTAACAGAAAGTATCCCTCCCGTCAGTACTTTTAATGCTACCTCTTCCTACAAAGTCATCCTGACCATCGCACAGTGTATACAATTAATTATATATATATATATATATATATATATATACATACTAAGTTATTAAAGCTTATACAAAACCTTTTGTGAGGTAATAATGAATGCTATAATATGTTATACTGCAAATAAATTGTGTGAAAGTTAGGGTTTTGGTGTTATTTATCCTAGCATTCACCCATACATTTCTTTTAAGTTTATAACTCGGACAAAGAACGGATAACTCAGCTTGTTATAATACAAAATAAGGAGTACGCCACGAGTGTTAATGTGATAAGTAGAATAAGAAGGAACACGTTACGGCTAAGTTAGATATTATATCAAATAAGAAGTACGCCACGACTGTTATATCAAATAAAGAGTACGTCACGACTGTGCTGGCAAAAAGTGTTTATTTTTCTGAAATATGATTCTTCTTCTTAACTAATTGGATTTCTGCTTGTCTGAGAAAACGGTGTATATACGCTTTTGGGGAAAGAAAAACCAAAACATACACGTTAGTCTAAAACAATATCAGTTACTACGTGCTTTCACTACAGTAGGGTAAACACAATTTTAGTACAAGATATGAAAATATATATATATATTGGATCAATAGTAAGTACAATAGATCAAGCAAGTACACTGCGTTATGTAACTACAGAAATTCCCCACAGGACCGAGACGGGGATGGTTAGTGGCGTTGACACGGTTCTAAAGAAGGAATTGTATGTGGGTTCCAACTTAAGAACGAGAAAAAATGTTTCCAACTGAAATAGTAAATACGCTGAACAATACTTTTTATCTTTGGAATACGTATAATTGTTTTTTTTAAATTGCGGCTCACTTTTCTACTTTGGTCTCCATGACGTATGTAAATTACTACAAATAATTTTGATTTAAACGACAGCTATATGTGAAGACTGTTTCCATTAAAACCAAACTATTATACGCTGTTTAGTACAGGCGTGGAGCTATAGCGGAAAAGGGCCTGTTTCAAATATCCAAGTCTTGAATAATCATACGTCTTATGTGTTATTCTTAAGAACATAAATTATTGTTTTATCTTTTCCCTTCCTGCTAGTAACAACAACTGTTAGACTGAATGTTTTATCTCAGTGAAATATGAAACTGAATTTAAAATTATTACAAAGAAATAAAAGTTTATATTCTAAACCAATGATTTACGTTCATTTTTAATATTCCGAATATGGTATATAGATTGTGTATTATCTGTAAATGAGTATTATCCTCTGGACATTTTTGCTAGAAATGCATCTAATTTATCTTCCTTCTTATTATTTTTTTTATCATAAAACAACCGTTAACTTACTTCCATTAAATGACTCTGTGCTGAACGCAGTTGCTACAACAAATCTAAATATAGCTACTATTTACATTTAATGAATACGTAATTAGGTATAGATCATCCATAAAGTATTTGCTATAAGTAATTCAGTAGGAAAACCAAATAAAAGCCGAATAATTTTTTTAACAACAGAATGAGATAATTCACATTGTAAAATTCGCGATGTTAAGAATTCGGAAAAAAATGGTGAGAATTTGAAGCGAGAAGAATCTCTAACATACAATTAAATGTCTCACTTGCTATAGGATAACATATGTGATGTAAAAATTAATTGCTAGCTGCTATCTTTCGCAAATTATTACAGGAAAATAAGGAAAATGAAATTCAGATTTCGGAATGACGCTATTTCTTAACAATTTCATGTCAAATTCAGTGACATCAATCAACTATATGCAGATATCGAAAATAAAATAATAAAGTCTCATTATACTAAATTATCCTAAGGATTGGGTTTTTAACACGCTTTATAATTACCGATAAAAATTATTTAAAAGTTTTTATTTACTGTATGACTTTGTGTTTTTTCGATGGAGTAGTGTAAGAATATATTTTTGGGTTTCTTTGCCCTCAGATGTTGGGTGAAGCCCATCAATCATTCACATCTACACCCATCTTTTCTGTATGTAACTAAGATCATTTGGCTTAAACAAAGTTTTTATTCCTCAACGAAGATCGAGATCAAAGGTGAATCCATTGTGTAAACGCGTCACTGTTTTCCCCTTGCTATATTCTTTACACGCACACAACTGATCCCCCTCACGAAATCGATTCACGACTAATTGCCTTTCCAGCCTGGGTTTCCAGGAGGGACGAGAGTCTAACACACATGTAGAAAATATATTGCATGGATCATCTCTGTAAATGCCCAGATCGAAGACTGCATTACCCCGAACACAGCGATATATTCAGTGAAACAGCCGTATTCTGATGTGGAGCTATTCGGGCTAAAGCTGAGCTAACAAACGCTGTATTAGACGTTTGACGGTAATATTGTAGGGAACAAAATAAAAAAGAAGTATTAGTGAAAGACTGGCGATGTCGAAAATGTGTTAAATAAAGTTTGTTTTCAGCATGTAAATAGAGCTTAAATGTCGCGCTATTCCTTTTTTTCCCTTGAATGTCTAAAAACATACATACATTTTGGACGTTGCGTTTGAATATTTCTTCGCTGAACTAAATAGTTCTGAAATTAACGTAACAAACATTACCAATTCAAAAGGCTCCCAATTTAAAAACTCACAGATCACTCGGTGTATTACCACCTTACGACTTTGATAAACCTCCACTCAGGTTTTCGGTTACACTTATGCTTGGTACAAATAAAACATAATGGCTTTCATCTAAGCCCAACGATATTGACGTTCAAATTGATCTACAATACATCAGCGTTATCGTCTCACAAAACAGCTGTCTTCTTGCAAGAGTGTTAAAAAACTAACAAAACACACACTGGCGGGATTTACCAAGGGGAGGACATCAATCCACAAAATACTACCACATTCTAGAATGCAACTATACCTTTTGAATTTTACTGAGTACATAACATCACTGACAACAACAATAATAACATGTTGATTGTGTAATATCACTGATAACAACGACAAGGCAATGAGATAACAACAAGACATTGACTACGTGACATCAGTACAACTATAAGCAATTGGCTATATATCATCACTGACATAACAACAATAATATTTAGATTATGTAGCGTCACCGACACAACCACAATAAGTCCCTGATTGTGTAACATCACTGATAACCAGAACGCTGATAAGAGCAACAACACATGGACTATAACAAGACTGAAACAACAATGATAACACAAGTATTAAATAGAATGGTTGACAACAATGACAACAACACATACAGTATAATATGATTGATCCAACAACGATAACACATAATTAAGTATAATGGCTAACAATAAGAACAAAAACATGTACAATACAACATGATGGACACAACAACGGTAACACTCTTATTAAGTATAATGGCTGACAACTAGAGCAACAACACATGGACTCTAACACGGCTGACACAACAACGATAACACTCTGATTAAGTAGAATGACTGACAACAAGGGCAACAATACGTAGAGTATAACATGACTGAAAACACACGACAGTAAACTCGGACATATATTGACCATAACAGAACCGTGGAATGTGGCGTTAAATAAAGTACAAAGGCGAAGGTTAACATCAACTGCCAATACTGATATTAAAACACAACTGTAGCATACATTTCTATAGTAACAAAACAAACTACGAAAACAAAAGGTTAGGCACAGCTTAATATCAGATGGAAGTTAATATAACGTGAATTTTACATTTTTTGATGGAAATAAAGGCTTCCTACTACTCCTAGAGACAGCTAGTTAAATCAGATAAATGATAGGTTATGTGTTACTATAGTAACATCAGTCTTGACAGAGTTCTTTTTGTGCAAAAGGGTACGTTATATGTTGCTATGGCAAAGCTGGAATTTAACAACCTTTTTTGTGTGTGTGGGCAGATCGTGTTTATTTGCATTCAAATGACACGTGTCATAATTTCATTTAAAACACTCGTAAAATTGTTCTATGTTTGTACAATTTTAGTATAAAATAGAAGCAGAGTTATCATGTAATAATTGGATGTTTCGTCATTTTCAATATTAAACTTAAAAAAAAAAAGACTTAATGATATAAAGACCAATGGAAAGCCATAAGCGGTAATGTACATTCAAACTCTCCCAAGCAAAGTTACCAATGTACTGTTTAGGCAAAAAATAAAATAAAATAAAACTTATTCTCAATATATGCATTAGATTAGATTTTCTTTCAAAAAACAGAAACATTTTTTTTCTAATCACACACATGAACTAACATCCAGGTACATGAATGTAGTAATCAATAACACTAGAACATTTCGTGACGCGGAGAAAATTGTGTTAAAATCACGTTGACCGCTTTTCTTTCTATATCAGTTTAAGATACTGTTGTTGATTTCTAATTTTTCTTTCAATGTCTGTTTGCGTTCTATTTTGTCTTTGCTACACTTTCAAGCCACTGTAAAACATCTTTAGTTCCTCCGGATAATGTCCTTCATTTGAAGTCGCCCAAGTAGGTTCTTCTGAATTAGCGCTGAGAGATTGAATTTATTGATTTGTTATGCCATTTTCTCTACCATTTTAAACCCAACCTCTGGGATTTAGACTCAGAACTCTGAGTAAAATTAGTAATAGAGGATAAAAAAGAGTGAGCTCAACCTTTAGTTTAGAACTCAACCATCGTATAACAAACGTAAACATAAGACTGACAAGACTAATAGTAAATTCAACCACAAGATTGAATGAGCTAATATCAAGCTCAGCCATAAGATTAAACGGAGTAATATCAAATTCAGCCATAAGAGTAGACGGAGTAATAGCAAATTCAGCTATAAAACTGAACAAATTAACATCAAATTCATCCATAAGATTGAGCAGAGTAACACCGAATCTAAGCATGAAATTACGCAGACTAATGTCAAATTCAACTATAAGATAAAAACACTTATATCAAATCCAACCATTAGATTAGACATACTAATATCAAAGTCATTCATAAGATTGAACATACTAATATCAAAGTCATTCATAAGATTGAACATATTAATATAAAATAAAACCATAAATTCTGAAATTTAACAGATGGATATATATAATCTAATCATAAAATTGAACAAACTAATATCAAATTCAAACGTAATAATGAACTGATCAATATTAATTTTAAACATAAGATTAGTCAGACTAATACCAAATATAAACATGACATTAAACAGACTAATAGCAATTGCAGCCACAAGATTGAACAGACTATACTATTTAACCTAAACATAAGATTAATCAGCTTTTTGCTAACTTCAAGCATGAATTCAGAGGATTAATTTCAACTCTCAGCATAAGAATAAACAGATTAATACCAATTCCAAGCATGAAATTAAACAGATTAATGTTAAATCTAAGAATAAGATTAAAGAGACTGATACCAATACATTTAAGAAACAGACAGACTACTATCAAATATACGGTTAAAGAGACTGATACCAAATCCATCGATAAGATTAAAGAAATAGTATTAAATGTGTGTATAAGATTAAACAGATTGATATGAAATCCAACGAAAAGATAAAACAGAGTAAGATGAAATCCAACGATATAATTGAACAAATTGATATAAAACATAATAATACAAATCTAAGAATGAAATCAAACAGACTATTATCATATATAAACATAATACTAAAGAAATTGATATCAAATCCAAAGAAAAGATGAAAAAGATTAATATTAGATATAAACGTAAAATTAAACAAGTTAATATCAGATTATGAACAAACTAGCATAAAATTCAGCCATAAGATTATATAGACTAATAGGAGATCCAGTGGTAAAATGGAACAGAATTGTATTTTTATGATAAAACGACTGATATTACATCTAAGTATAGGATTGACTAGTTCATTATAATTACCTTTAAGCATAATATTAAATAGTTGAGTAACAAATATACGCGTAAAATTAGCCAAGTAAAGCTAAATGAAATTCAAATAAAACAATAGTATTAGTCGTAGGTGTATTCTTAACACTACATTTTTTTATTCGGTCCCTTAAAATTTTTCCAAATTTGTTTGTTTGTTTTGTTTTAGAACAAAGCATATTGGTCCTTCTGCTGTGTCTACCGCGTGGAAATGAACCCCAGATTTTAGCGTTGTAAGTCCGTGAACTTAACGTTATCCAACCGGGAAACATTTTTCCGAAAAGAAAAGTTGCATTTCAACCACACCATGTCCGTCATATCTACTGCTGATGACACGTTTTGCTTAATACCAGAACTCATCAGGCAAAAGAGTTCATTCACACCATGATAGCTCTTATTCTAGCAAATGACTTATATAGTGTTTCTATCACTGTGTTTTTTATATCCAAAACGGCCTGACAAGCTTTAATATTTGGCGAGCATGTGGTTTGATTAAAATACTATTTTACACGCTTCTTCTAGGAAAAACCGGAAAAAATGTAGTGTTAAGAAAATACACTTAAGCCTAATACTATTGTCTTGTGACAAATATAATTGATTATAATCAGGCTTCGCCAGTAAAGGCGTTTACATCATAATACTTATTATTTTAAATGGAATTCAGATATATTTAATGGTTTGAAAGTAATCTGTGTCTTTTCATAGCATCACACATTCCGTGAAATAGTTTTTTTCTTTTTTGTTATCCTAAAAACACCAAACTTTCATTCGCTTATCTTGTTGGTTTGAGTAAAGCAGCAGTGCGGTTCGTGGTCTTTCATCTCACTCGAGAAAAGGCAGTTCCAAAGATTAACAAAGTGATGAGGGAAGCAGGTACAAAAAAAAGGTTAAAGAAACATCGCTACTGTACCAGGTGTGTGGCAAATTTAATTAGAGAGGCAATTCGTTTCCCATCACAAAAACCACTTGCCCAGGAATTGCTGTCACAAATCGAACATTGTTGAAAATTCATGAACTACAGAAGAGAAGTAAAAAATGATTTTTTAGCTCGCTTTGCAATATAGCTTAAGAAGTCGAGCATTTTGGTTCTAAGCTCTCGAAACCATGACATTAAGCATGCTTTAAGTTTAAAGTGACACTTTAGCTTGCTAAAGCTAAAGATTCTCCCTTTAGGCACTTCGTTTATTATTCTTCCTATGATTAGGTGATTGTATCGGTTATCTAAAATTACATGAACGACAACGGGATTTTCGTCTTCTAATGAAGTGTAGCCTTTTAACGTTAAACTGTTGAGCCACGTGACGTATATATTTTATATATTATGCTCTTGCCAGCATCACCTTTTACATTTCTAGTTTTGACCAAAGGAATAATTTTTTTAAAAAGTTCTTTTTTTATTAACTATTTTGTTTTGTTTGTAATAAATCATACATACAATCCGAGAAACATCAAGCATATTCTTACATATGAATTTGCACGGCAACTATTGCGTGAGGCCTGCTGATTCCTCTTGATAAACTCGTGCTGAGCATCAAAATGAAATTCAAGTTAATCTTCTCCGCTGAAATATTACTTAATAATATACCTCAAGAAAAATGCTTGTAGAATATCCTTATGAATTTAAAGCATGCATTTGTCTAAAGCTATATATACATGTATATAT
>NW_013667525.1:132173-140326 GCF_000517525.1 Limulus polyphemus
CAGCAAATGTACAACGTATATTAAAGTTTTTCTTCATTACCCATTCAAGCCGTCTCCAACCATTATTATTCAGTGATTGTTCCTTTCCGGTCTAACTAATAAAAGTATATCCGGTTCAAAACGCTCAAATGTAATGCGTTAAAACATCAAGAAAATGTAAACCAACTTTTCAAAGTAATTTTGATGAACGTCATGAATACCTGAACCAACTTTCAAAAGACTTGACACTCGTTCGCGAGAACAAAACTGCCAACGAGATGACGACATTTTTCATAACTTTGTGGTATAATTCTGAGCTCAAATATTGACTTAAGGATATACAGTGTAATATTCAACAAGTTACTGAGTCATATCTTTAAGCTGAAGAAAATTGCTCATAACCTTTTTTTTTATTTTTGCATAGTCAAAAATACAAATTATGCGATGAATAATATTTATAAACAACTTTGTACAGTTGGAAATACAAAATATTAATTACCACAGAAAATCATAGTTATTCAAAATCAAATTGGCGTTTAGTAATATAAACGAACCGTTTATATTACGTAACAGTTAAATTCCAGGTTAAAAATCCTCTATTTATTAATCTTGTTATTACTTTTTAGTTTAAACAGTTTTATTAGCGTTATCCTAGGTTTGGTAATGGTATTTTTGATAGAATCATTAAATTCTATTACTTAGATGGCGTGTCGAAACTCCGAGTAAAAATTTAATGTTTGTGAACTAGTTGGAACCGATCTGCAAAACACGTTTTATATTTCAATCTAATGCAACAATCTACGTTACATAAGAAAACCCAGGGTAATTATCCCACTGTGTCTAAGAAATAAAGCGGATACGACCCGAGTAACAACTGCTTTTGAGTAACAACTGAACGCTATGACAGCGCCGTTAATGGCTGTAGGCTGCTAGTTCTTGGTATGTTATAAACTGCTAAATAAAAACATAAACTAAAAAGCAAAACGTTCCAACTTTGTAAATACACACACACACGCACATATGCGTATTAATGTGTAAATAATACGTGTTCTCAAAACTTGCCTATTCCCATTCGAGTTGTATTTCATTAGAATCGTCAAAACCTTTATATATTCATTGCTTTGAATTTGAAAAGATGTTAGATAATAAAGTTTCAGCTTCAAAACCGAATTTATGGTTCTACAAAAACTGGAGAGGTACTGCACGCAACAATGGAGGTTTTATCATTAGTATGTGCTTTAAGAGCGATAATTTTAGTCTTTGTATAGAGCACAAGCATGGGTTTGAAGATGTTAGGCAGGAAAACGTTTTATAGTCTATTTCTACTACTAACAATATCTATGTATAAAACGAACTTCCTCAGACACGTTATTTTCGTCTTATATGCTAATTGGTTCTACATTATTGTTGCTTATATTCGGTTGAGACAAGAACGCTTTCTTTCTGTATCTTGTTTATTATCATTGATAAATTTCCCGTTAGGAGACTCTTTGTAGTTTCTAATAGCGGGTTTAATTCTTAGCATCAAAACATTAAAAACATCCATGAAATGCTGATAGAACAAAGTTCCGAAGAAAATAGTTCGGAAATATATGATCACTTTATTTAATTTAAACACGTCCGGTCATACTCTATCTGACGATCGTGCTTCTTATTTTTCCCGAAAGGGTGCGACGGCCGCCTGGAGTGGTCACCTGTTTTAACCACTCGTACCACTATACAGTAGCGTGTTGTCTGTCAGGCAGTCAGTACGCACTAAAATTACGTTTCATAAGGGACGCTTAGGTTGCAGTTTGTACTGTCGTGACATCAGTAAAACGTGCGCATGCCATGAATCACAAGAAGAATTGTGCATTCTGTAGGCTACAACACAGCGTGGTATATGAACTTCAAAAGCAAGAAATAAAAATATTTGTTATTCTTAATTTTGGTTTTATTTACACATGAAATAGAACATTTTCGGAGACTCTGCATAAGTACGTCTAGTGATAGCCCTGTATAGTATTTTCTATTACAAAATACTCTGTGATAGGCTATCATGTCAAAAACACCCCACTCCTACCTACAGGCTTTTCATAATCCATCTAGTATACGAAAACGATAGTTTCCCATCTGTCGTTTTAACAGTGCGATCACACAGAAATCGAAAGGTACTGTGTCTGGTGACTTGACCATAGGTCGATGTGTTTTTGTTCAATTATCCAAATGCTTGGGCTATGCGGCAGTTGACCAAATATTTCGTGGGAGCAATTTGTGCATATATGACTTGTGCCACTTTTCCAGATAGAAATCCTTCTTGATTATTTTGCATACTATTGCTCAAAAAAAACAACAAAAACGGACGGCTTTTGACACTGACCATTTTGTTTGTGGATTCTCACCTGTTAGAAGATGCTACACTTTGCTTAACATGACTGAATGGTTCCGGTGCCCAACTATAGTTACATATATTTGTTTTCCAATGCCATTAAATACAAGGGATATCTCCATCTGGGAAATGCTATACTGCTGATCCGAACACATCCTTAAGATCTGAGTGTATAAATAATAAAGAATAACTACTAGTGTACAATATCAAGAAGTACTTGGTGTGTCAAAAATAAATACGTGTGGAAAATAGGAATAAAGTTGACCTCGGTAATTTCCTGTTATATAGTAGTAGAAAATACAACAAAAAACGTGTTAAAAATTGAATAATTCCTTGATTAATTGTCCTAGGTCAGGGATTCTCAAACTTTTTCAGCACAAAGTAGCTAAGAACCCACCCTTCCTATCCAATTAATGAATCTTTAGATACTGAGTATTAAACGGTATTGTGCAATTTTTGTATTTTCGACGACTCCGTGACACTTTACTACGCCTCATCGGGAATCCTTGGCTTCCTGTTTGGGATCCCCTGGCCTGGTAACATGTTTAATATTTTACTATTCAATTTTGCCATCACTACAATCTATTTTCACAACTTTAAGGAGCTTTGTATTGTATAGTTTGAATTTTCCAAACTGTGAAATAACTAGTTATGTAATGTAAGCGTGTGTAGTTTGAAATATTAATAAAACAACCGAGAAAGAGAGAGGAAATAAATATTTTCTTCAAATGTCAATAGTTCAATTAGTATTAGTATTATTTTTCTTCTCCAAATGTCAATAGTTCAATTAGTATTGGTATTATTTTTCTTCTCCAAATGTCAATAGTTCAATGAGTATTGGTATTATTTTTCTTCTCCAAATGTCAGTAGTTTAATTAGTATTGGTATTAGTTTTATACAATCCAGATAGGGATGAAACAATTTATTCTCACCCAAGAAAACACTCTTTTCCTTTGATACTAATCTAATCTTTCAGAGGATTTTGCTTCTAAGAATCATAAGCGCGAGTTGGTCCTGTGATAGAACTTTGTATTTTGTAGGTGGCAGGCCGGGTTAGAATACGTGCGGTATCACAAAACATTCTCGAATTTTACGCTGTGGATTCATTATAAGAGTGACAGTCAGGCCTTGTGGTTAGGTGCTCCTGATTTGATACCTTCTCTATGGCCAGTAGTTGAAAGCTAAGGATGACTATAGATATGCATGGCAATTTTGTCAAAACTACAGATACAAATGTAAGAAAAGAAAGCTGAAACAATTGTTAGAACTAACTCTTCAACACATAATGTTAGTATCGAGGCAATTTAATTTGTTACAAGATAATGTACCAAAAAGAGAAAGCTTGGATTAATTTGACCGATTGTATTCATAATGATTTTGAAGGCATGGTAAAACTTATACTAATAAATAATATTTTTGCAATTATTCTTGAAAGCTGATTACTCGATAAAAATTGTTGAACAACTGTGGCCATGTTTACTTTAGACAGCTACTTTTATGTATCTATGTTCCTAAGAAATGTTCATAAGTAATGCTAATAACATATAGCATTACCAATCAAACTTTGAAAACAATGTAGACTCAAATATTTTATTTCTTTTATGGTGTGTTGTTAACTCAAAATTATTTGAACGGAATAATATTTCATGTCACTAAACAGATTAAACTGAATTGGGTTGTGGGTTAAAAATCTGTTGGAATAATGTTAGGAGTTTTTTGATTAATAAACGCAATTATACTTCTTTGAAAAAAATAATCATAATAGACAGCCATAATATTATATTAAATGGTATCGATATGAAATTAATAAGTCTAAACAGCCCCCAAGAAGTGGTATTATTCGAGACATATTTCATTAAAACGGAGATACTGAAAATTGAATAGTATTGGTACTCAGAAATATAGCATTATATTTACACTTATCTGTAAATACATGCTGATCATTACTTGTTTTGAGCTATCTTTACTTTAAGCTGTCGTACACTTTAACTACACCAACCTAACCTCGTTACTACGGAAGGCTAGTGGGTTTCTCATCACACACCCTTTACCTACGTCAACCTAACCTCGTTATTACGGAAGGCTAGTGGGTTTCTCATCACACACCCTTTAACTACACCAACCTGACTTCGTTACTACGAAAAGCTAGTGTGTTTCTCACCACACACCCTTAACTGCAGCAACCTAACCTTGTTACTAAGGAAGACTAGTGGGTTTTTCATCATACACCACAAATATGTTCACGTTCTAAATAAGTATCTTGAAGTTAGTATGTTAGTTTGACTAAATCAGTAAATTCGACGCATTTTGGTAAACCCAAACCCTTGAATGTGAACAATCAAAACTATATGACGTCATGAGGACAAAAATCAATTTTGTTTCACATAGATATGGGGAACTAAAACAACCCAGTCTTCAGTGCACCAAGCGCGACGGATATAAAACGAATGGATTTCTCGAAAAGTAAAAATAATTTCCCAGTCGATAGTATACAAATGGCGTGACTTGACTTTATCAAATATAGCTTATTACAGCCTTCCAACTTCAGTTCTACTGGATTTTAAGATCCACAAAAAAGAAGTCGAAAACGTTTTGAATCCTTTACAATGTTATTTAAAGAAGTGCTACCTTTAACCCCCAGAAAATTACGACATTTTTGTCATTTAATAAACAATTATATATTTCGTTTGAATCATATTTCGTTATAGTGCTAGCGAAAAAAAAAAAGATGAGTCGAAAATCAAGAGCGCCAGAAAATGTTTTACCTGAATTTGATCAAATTGAGTATTTCTGGATTGATGATATGTGATCTTCAGCTCTATTCTAAAAGACATTTGATTGCTTTATATGGTAGATCCCTTATTAAAGTGAGGGATCAAGAACTGAATTTCAGGCTTGCATAGAAATCTATTGCAGTGTGAATTTTTCATACGTTTATATACATACATTAAGAACAGTTTCTTATGTTTAACTTATTCTGATTTGTTTGACAAATGTTATCTCATTGTTACCAAGATACTGTTGCTATGTTATGTGCCTATACATTTATTTGTTTGCTTATTCAAATATATTTTATATACATATTGATATTTTGAAATACCCTGTTACTAGGTAACAGTTGCTACGTTATGTTCCTATACATTTACTTGTTTGCTTATTCAAACATATTTCATACATGTATTGATATCTTGAAATATCATTTTACTAGGTAAAAATTACTAGATTATGTATCTATACATTTATTTGATTCAAACACAGTTCATACACATCTTCATTATAGCAACTTAGCAATAGAAATCTCTTTTGTATAATACGGATATATATCAACTGTGTTTAGTAATCTATTTTATTTTACTAGGCCATGTTCATTTGTATTTCATCAACCATTCAAGTTTACAAGTTGCATACGCATATTCTTAATTTCATGTGTTGATGATTTCAAATGGTCCCCTACTTCGAAACTTTTAATTTCTTGTCACTTAATTATTTAACTTTTCGACATATATCTGTTGGTTGTATATTATTTCAGTGTTTTTTGTGAGGAACAAATAACACTGAAATCATCCGAAACCTGACAATCCATCGTGTAACGCTTATTTTCAAGTAAACCTATTTGACAACATTGAAGTACATTAGTACAAATAGATCAGCCTAACTGATCTCATGATTGCGTGACAAGAAGAAGCAAACTGGAAATGTTTGAGTCCACAACATTAACTACATATTCCACCAGATGGTGTAAAATATTAAAATTATCTTAGCAACTACACGCTCATTAAGCGAAAACAAAAAGTTTTCAATCTACACTATTTCTTCCATTATTTGTTATTTTAGATTGTTGTGCACCTTTCCAACACCACAGACAAATGACCTGCTTGGTTGCATTGCTACTGAACGATACATTCTAAAAGAAGACAATAAGGGATTTTGTGGGTTTTGGCCATTGTATGAGTCTGTTATTTCATAAATCATGTCTTAGTAAACACTGAATAAATAAACTACACCAGCAGAAAGTATTACATTAACTTTGCCTTTCTGTAGGCCGGGTGCCACAAAGCAAAGCATGATAAAAATTATAATTCATTTCGCTGCTGACAAGTTACTAACACAATTTTACATACAGAAAACGACAGCTTTTTTATGTGAGTAATATTAGTTAAAACTAACTCATACAAACTTGTCATAATGAAACTGTCTTGTTGTTGGCATTTGAGCCAATTTCCGAGACAAACGACATTTTCACTCTCAACAAAGAGAAACACTACAAAAGAAGTGTCAGAATAATAAGTTTAAACACAGAAAAGGCGTGCTTAGCGAAGCAATTAGATTGTTTGGTAGTAACTAACGAATAAACGAAATGCAACTTTCTCCATTTAAATATTTACTACCATACCCGATCCATTATTCCAACCACCTACACATGAATATATATTCTCTATTGCGTCATTGCAGTCTCCAAGGATTGATTGGCTGGAACAACGTACGGTAGAAAGAGTTTAATTTAAGTCAACGGGTTTTCATTTATCGATTCTTAGACCACTTGTACTTTACAAAGTTTAAATGTAATGTGGTTTAAGAAAAACAACGCCAAATAAGAATAGAAAAAAAGTCTTAAAGTTTGTCGTTCAAATTAAATGAAAAAAAAAAAAACAATCTGTAACTGAAACACCATTGTAATTACAATTGTTGTTTTTAATTCAAAATATTGTTATGCGGATCAAATCCTCTTAAGCAAGTGAAAAGTCCAACCATGTCGTTTTTTTATGAACTAGGATAAAAATAACTTACCGTTTTGTATGAATAATGAGCTAGAAACAAGTACGGTTCACATACCCATAGGAAAAGAAATAATTATTTTTTCTTCTTTATATAAGTAAAGCATCGCCGTGATTAGTACAGACAAACACTCTATGAAGAGAAATCACAAACACACATTTATTACGTAGAGAGAAAGAACTCATTAATCGTGTAGTGCCCATTCAGCTCTTATTTTTTATAACGAGTAAGTGGAAGAAAAGTCCATCGGTTAGTACGTCTATCTGTATAATTATATAAAGATACAGTATCAAAAAATGCTGTAATTTAAACTCTTCTTATAAAAAAACGTTAGTTGCATTTTGAAAAAATTACTCAAACATATTTTGCAGTAGAATAAAACTAGAAACCTTCCAGATGTTTCATATCTGTAAGAGATATGTTTCATAATTTCTCTGATCATTATAGATAAGAACCTGTGTAGTCCAAAGTTCCAAAAATAGGTAAATCTTAGACAGAGGTATCACATTTTAATATATATTAATAATTTAACCAATGGTAACAAACACGACAACACACCGATTCCCCATATGTCTACGAACACTTTAGTCGATGTTAACAAAGTTAACAATAGACCTACTCGATGTCTGTGAAAACATTAACCAGTGTTAATAAACTTACAATATACTTATTGACTATATGTCTATAAACAATTGAATCAGTTTTAACAAAGTTAATATTGGACCGAGTCAATTCATATATATGTCTATGAAAAGAAAAGTGACAATGTCAACAAACATAACAACACACCGACTCACACACATGTCTATGAAAACATTAATAAATAACATAACATAATGTTTTGGGACAAGAAGGAATCTCCTGATCCATCTCGGCTGTCCCATCCTCTAAACTAAACTAAAACTATTAAATAAATAAATTTAAAAAAATCTTAAAGCTAGCCTTGATCATTCACATAGTTATCAAGCTTTCTCTTAAACTCACTTAAATTTACTGCCTCCACAAATTCCGAAGGCAACCCATTCCAAAG
>NW_013667525.1:141326-142446 GCF_000517525.1 Limulus polyphemus
AACTCACTTAAATTTACTGCCTCCACAAATTCCGAAGGCAACCCATTCCAAAGAAAAACCACCCTGTTAAAAAATAAAACTGTCTTAGCTGAAGATGACTCCTACCCTGCCAAAAGTTATATTTGTGCCTCTTAGTCCTTCTATTCTCACTGTTAAGTAAGAAAAAAGATTATGCTTCAACACTATCAATTCCTACAATCTTATACACCTCAACCAGACCCCCCACTAACTCTTCTTTTTTCAAGATAAAACAATTTGAGCGATCTCAACCTCTTCTCGTATGTCAAGCCATCTAACTTAGGCACCATTCTAGTAACCCTTCTCTGAACCCTTTCCAACAATTCAATGTCTGCCCTAAGGTAAAGAGACTGAACATAATACTCTAAATGTGGCCTAACCAGTGACGTATAAAATGAAATTATACCCTCTTTAGACTTGTATTCCATATTTCTGTAGATACAACCTAAAATCACTTTTGGAAAGAGATCTTACCTAAGTTGTCTTAAACATAGAAACGACTTCGTTCCTAAAATGCTTTGTCGAAACTGGCCCCTGATGTTTATGAACACATCAATTATTATTAACAAACTTGACAACACATCGATTCATCAAGATGTGTATGAATATTTTAATCGAAAGTTCAGAAACTTTACAATACATTAGTTCATTAAGATATCTATGAATATATTAATCGATGTTAACAAACTTGATAACACATTGGTTCATCAAGATATGTATGAATACATTAGTCGATGTTAACAAATCTGCAACACGTTAGTTCACCAAGGTGTGTATGAATATATTAATCAATGCTAACAAACTTGACAACAGATTGGTTCTTCATCAAGATATGTATAAATACATTAATCGATGTTAACAAACTTGACAACACATCGATTCTTCCAGATGTCTATGAACTAATTTATTAATATTAACAATATTGACAACACTGCGGCTTATAAATACTCACAAAGTTAAAATACTGATCGATCAAGACACCTAGGAACATTTTAACCAATGTTAACAAACATGATTGTCATTAGGAGCCTTTATGTATGTTCGGAGTAACATGACAAAAAAGTTTTCTTAACGCTATTTGTAACTCGTCTTAAAATGTTTG
>NW_013667525.1:142456-159650 GCF_000517525.1 Limulus polyphemus
TAAAGAAGACTGGTGTATGCAAATCATAAAGAGATTAGATATGTACTTTGCAAGGAGCCTTGGACTATATTGATTGTAAGGGGACTTGGTTTATGCTGGTTGTAAAGAAGACTGGTGTATGCAAATCATAAAGAGATTAGATATGTACTTTGCAAGGAGACTTGGACTATATTGATTGTAAGGGGACTTGGTTTATGCTGGTTGTAAAGAAGACTGGTGTATGCAAATCATAAAGAGATTAGATATATACTTCGCAAGGAGACTTGGACTATATTGACTATAAGGGGACTTGGTGTATGTTGGTCATAAGGAGACTTAATCTATATCAGTCACAAGAGCCTTGGTGTATGATATTCGTAAAAAAGACTTGGTTTATTCTTGTTGTAAGAAGGCTTAGTATATTACGCTTTGTTTCAGAAAATTAATTAAGGATTTATGCTTACCATTCAATCTTTATTTACAATTCTAAGATTGTTAGAGAAGGCTGACTTATTCCAGTTCCTGGATCTTACGCTTATGACATATTTTGTTTAGTTAAAGTGATGTAGTCGTCTTTGATATACTTTTTTTTTTACTTCAGAAATCCAGTGTAGAGGGAAACCAAAGCAACTTTTTATTATCTCTTGAGGGTAATCTCATTGAAGAATGTAAAACGTTTTGTCAACTAAATACGCAAAAGTAGATTTATAAAAAAAAGTAGATTCATTTATTTAGGGGAACTCAGAGAAACATTGCTATTTTCAATCTGAAAGGTACCTCACAAGGGCCAAATGGCCTAAGGTTCAGTCTTAGCTAATCTTAAGTCAGAACTAATAGCCAGGGGGATAGCAGCGAATCAGAAGCATATGACTGTAACTTTTTAACGCGTTCAGCAGAAATTGTAGATCTTGTTCAGAAGCATAACACGAACTCGAATTACGGAGCTCCCAATTTGTATCCCGGCACGTTAATCATTAGGACACACCCGGCCAAGGAACTCGGAGAGGGAGATCAACTTTTGTATATTAGATTAAAGTTGCACATTAATAAAATTACTTTAAAGAGAAAGGAAACACTTTATGAAATTTAAGACTTTAGGTTTAAATTAGAGTCTAAGACCTCTAAACTTGGAAATTTAATGTCAAAAGACGTAGTTTTTATCAAATTCCTTACTAAAATGTCATGACCCCGATAGTACTAATATAGAACAGCTTAGCTTAGTTTGTTTACATCTAGAATGTAGTATGTGTCATCAATTTAATTTAATGTAATAGCGATGAAAAGACATTTCGCTATGTACAAATAACCCATTAGTGTTTTCCTAACGAGAAGAAGAGAGATTTCTCCTTAGAATAATTTGACTCAGGTGTGATAAGCAAGGTATAATGAACAGAAAGATCTATCAGAGCAGTTTAATCAATCATTGGCGCTTCTGATGAGAAGTGCTCAGTTCAGCACTATGAGTATACAAGCTTTAATTAACTATAAAATTATTTTCCTGTGTATCGTTTAAAGATTTTATACAAACACATTTTAGTCCAAGTGAGTTCCGAAAACTAGGAATATACTAGAATTAACACAATCGTAATAATACCGTATAGTTGCATTTATTAGATCCTCCATTACCATTTTTATTATCTTAGAATATCCAAGCTTGAACATTTGTAGACTGTGATGGTTATTCTCGGCTTTGTTGACCACATATAGATGATACTTCAAAGAAAATGTCATGGCAACGAAATAATCAGAAAAGTGACCATCATCGCAATCGCATCCTCAGAAAAGAAAATATCAAAATGTTTATTTTGTTGTTAAGCACAAGACTGTAAAAGGTAGGAATCGAACCCCAGATTTTAACATATTCCTCTCAAGCTTACCTCTGAATCATTGGGACGTTAACAAAAGGATAAAAAATTATATCACCTATATTTAAAAATTTCATTTAACATAATGGTTTTGGTGTAGAAGTGCTACATGTATATGTTATATTTTTATGAAACAATAATAAATGTTTTCCGTGTGTTCTGACTTCTAATTTTTAAACATTTTACAATTAACCAGTAAGATAGACAGATTGTTGGTACATAGATTTTATTAACTGATTTGAATTTTTTCCACTTCAATCTAATACGTACATTTAGGGTAAAGGTACGATGTATTATTAAAGTAATATATATCTATACTAATTGCTTGAAAAAGTTTCAGACCTTAAGAATTACGAAATGCTTAGAAAATGAGAAAAACAGCTTTCTGTAATTTTTTGTTTATTCTAACCGTTAAGAGTCGCTTATTAAGTTATCAACAACCTTTACGGCTTTTTATCAATTTCTGTGGCGTCCTATTATAAAGAAGTCAGTGTAACAAAAGAGGAGACTTTAGGGTTGCATAGCTACAAACAAAAACTCTAGAATTATGGGTTTCGTTGGTTCCAACACTAGATCCTAACTGAAGCTGAAGATAATTGAACGATAGATTACACGAGGGCCCACTCTGGGTCACTAGACATTAGCACAAGAATATGTCTACATTTACTAATTATAGATAACGAAACTTCTCAACAAAAAAAAAAAACAGCACAAAAACAACAAAAAACGTGCTATTTACAGAACCTAATAGAGAAAACAAAAGCTGTAGACAAAGAGGTAGAAAGCAAAAACCAATAAAATTGCATATCAAAAGATTTAAAGTTAAAAAAATAAGCTTATGGCAGCGTGTACTGGACAGATAAGAAAAAGCCGTGAGAAGGCTAATAAAAAAATCAGTGAAATAATAAAGGATAGTTGCAGGGGGATATGAACAACGAGGTGTTATATGTGAATAATGGCCCACCGTTTCATGCAAACCTGCCTGTGTAAACAACATGGAGATGTTGAAATGGCAAATAAAATATTTGAAGTTAATTATCTTTGTAGACAAGACAAATTTATTAAATTTACTTATGTTATTTGTAACAATACTGTTTTAAATTGTAAGCTTTTCATTTTGATGTGATAAGTATTAATACTGTTTTATATTGTAAAATTATTTTGATGTCATAAATATTATCATTTTTATATTGTAAAATTATTCCAAAGTCAAACACTGTAAAACACAAGAGTGGTTTACTACAGTATAATTCTTTGGAATAAACAATATAAGGAACATAGTAACATTCCATTACAATTCTGTTGAAATACTTTGCTGGAACGAGTTCGCTCAAGAAATGGACTCTGAACAAGAATTAACTTAATTATGAAAACGTTTTATAAAGTTCAACGATCAAAATTTTTTCATAAAGACCAGTACCAAAATCGAATGAAAAACTTATTGAAATCAAAACCTCCGTGTTTTTAAGTTTATCTAGAACAGTGGACAAAAAGTTAAAATTCTCAATGCTTTTTACAAATATAACTATGATAATAAGAATAATATTTACATTGAATATTTGGTTCAGCTGTCCGGCAGACAAGGCTGGTTGCATTATATGATCATTTTTGAAAATTAAAAAAAATGGTATTTGAATAAGATCGACTTCACGGTACGTGGGAAGACACCTTTAAATAATCAAATTAATTTACTAAAACTGAAGATAAGCTCCACCCTTGGAAACGGTCTTTTCAGCATTACAATTACGTGAGATGTATTTGAATAATTATTTTACTGTTTACTGCAGTATTTGCACCGGAAACGATGAGTTTGACTTATTTTCCCCAAAATGTATTGAACGATTAATGGAAAGAACGTTATTAATTTGCAAAATTTGAACATTGAATCATTCTTAAGATATTAGATTTATATAAACAAAAAATACAACCTAGGTGACTGCAATTTGGATAAAATAATCGAAAGGGATCATTCAAGAAACGATGGTTTGAGAGAGCATTACAATGTAGATGGAATATGAGACAAAAATATATCCCTCACGGTCTGGCCTGGTATGTTGTTGGTCTAGCCATCTGGAATATTCTCAGAGTTAATGACGTAGTGGTACCATGATGATATTGAACACGGCAGTTTTGAGTCTACAACTACGCTGAAATCCGCACCAGGATTTCTCCTCTGAATGTCGCGACGTTTTATTGTAACTGTCACAGCATTAAGAAAATATCCCTTTCTGACGCTCAATGTCAACTGAACAAAATGTAAAAGTTTAATACCCGTCGAATTAGAAAATGACAAATAATGGAGAACAAACATAATACATCCATTATACGCATTATTACACTCGTCTCTAGTTTAAGACTAAATAAATTATCCTTACTAAATAACAGTTGATTAATACTACACTTCGGAGCCTTATCAGATAAGGATTAATGTCAATGGTCTATGGCTCTAGGTGTCGTTTAGCATTCATAATGTTTGTAGATTAGCCAAACTACAACAAATCCTTAACTGAATGTTTATAGTAAAAGCAGTTTAGATTTTCTGTAGCTCAGTAAGTACTTACACTTACAAGAAGGACAACTTAAGAGATTTTTACACACACACACACATGCGGCATTTATGGGGAAACTTTGACAGATGAATGCTAATGAAAAATAATAATTCTGATTATGAAACAATCTTCAAATATTCTGAATAAATTTTAAAACACGCGTTGATCCGAATATTAGCACTTATTGATACTTAATTAATGCAAGACGTTTTTCTTAGTTGGTTTGTATCAGAATGTATTATCTGAATCTTACTATAATGTATTTGGATATAATCGAAAGGTTTTATTTGATTTGAATCAGAAATGTTTATTTGATTCTTACCAACATATGTTATTTGTTTGGATTCTGAACATTATATTTGAATCTTAGAATAATATTTCACTCGGTTCGTATCAAATAATTTTACTAGGTTATAATCAAAAGATTGACATCAGACATCTTTGCTTGATTCTTATTAGAATATTATACTGAGCTGGATCAAAATATTTCACTTGATTCACATTAGAACATGTTTTTCACATGTTTGTGATCAAGATATGTTATTTGGTTGATATTATGAATTTTTGTTTAGCTTTAGTAAAAAGATTTGACTTCATCCCAACCAAATATTTTACGTTGTTAGTGTTAGAAACTTTTACTTCGTTGCTATTAGAAAGTTTTACATAATTTGGACCAGAAAATTGTTTTTTTTCTTTGTTTTCTTTATCTACACATTTTACTTAGTTCTAACTGTAAGCATTTTATATTTTTCCTTACCAGAAAATCAAACTTAGATTGTATCAGAATAATTTACTTGGTTCGTATCAGTTTTACTGCTACTAATACCCATTAGTGACAAGGTTGGGTATAAGAGTTGTCTTTAGAAAGAGAATCCAGAAGACGAATCGACCGCATCTGCCGTATAATAAGTCCTAGCGATCGCTTAACAAACAGGTCTCATTCCGGTCTAAAGGAACGTTTTCTCAGGCAAGCTAAGCCTCGTGTGTCTAGAGGGTATTTCGGAACCCAAGTTATTACGACATGCTTTTTTAGAAAACTATAATTTTATTATAATCTTAGTAACTTCTAAAGGGTAGTTATTTTTTAACAGATCTTACCTGTGGTACGAAGGTCCTCCACGTGCGCATCAAGCCACACGCTTTTGCGAGCTTATTGAGAACACGTCCTCTCGGGCAACTCACGAGCAGCGTATGAACACACGGTTAGATCTGCTGTGCACTGCCTACTAGCCTAGACTAGAGAGTAGCAGCAGCAGGGATACATGCCAATGTAGATTCCCCGACAACTGCTGCCTGGATGACGAGGGAAAAGCTGCCATACCTCCCTCCTCAACCCACGTATTATCCACATACCTACTCAGATTGGTGCCCCTGATTATCAAAATTTAATAACGACTAGCAAATGGTAGCTATGTTACTTATTGTGGACGAAAAGGGTTGGGCGCATTACTTTAATTCATCAGCTTTCCTTAAGCGAGAACTCTCAGAGGAATAAACGTCAGACTCCATAAGATGTAGCGCATTTCATACTGTAGATGAGCGATCGTTCGCATTAGTTTACAGATAGAAGAGAAGAAAGGTTAGATCGGTAGCTCCTGGTCCACTCTGCAGAGGCTGGATGAAGTTAGGAGAAGTTAGATAAGGCACTCAAGCCCAGGATGTAAATTGATTTAAAACGAACACATCTATCTTCGCTGATTTCCAGGTTGTTTTACCACCTAATGAACTATATATTTTTCAGGGAAAAATATATAAATTTCATATAAGTTTTAATTGATTTTTTTCATCCTTGTTTTTTCTGGCACTGATAATAAAAAAACAATAAACGCTACTAACAAAATTTGATCCTTTACAAATTACTTTTTAATTCCGAAGATTAACATTTTAAGAACAAATGAAAACAAAGTTTTCTTAGCATGATTTTCGTGACTTATCTTTAACTTGATCTAATATTTAGCTGCGAAAAAATATTTATCCTTAACCTACGGTACTTATCTTCGTCGTATTAATTTAGACTTAATGATCATGGTTACGTTTGAGACATCCTGGTTGTTTTAATTTAGAATAAATTATCATATTTACGTGTAAGATATCCTGGTTGTTTTAATTTAGAATAAATTATCATATTTACCTGTAAGATAACCTGATTGTTATAATTTAGAATAAATGATCATTTTATGTGTAAGATATCCTGGTTGTTTTAATTTTGAATAAATGATCATACTTACGTTTAAGACATTCTGGTAGTTTTAATTTAGAATAAATGATCATGTTTATGTGTAAGATATCCTGGTTGTTTTAATTTCAAATAAATGATCATACTTACGTTTAAGACATTCTGATTGTTTTAATTTAGAATAAATGATTATATTTACGTGTAAGACATCCTGTTTGTTTAAACATAGAACATATTATCGTATTTACGTGTAAGACATACTAGTTGTTTTAATTTAGAATAAATGGCGGTATTTATGTGTAAGTCATCCTGTTTGTTCATGTTGAAGTGTTTACTCACTAGTATAGCTCTTCTTTTAGATTATGTTTCGGTTATTTTTATTTCTTATTGTCCTGTTTCAAGCTTCAAAGCAAACCTAATTATAACTATTTATTATTTTACTTTCAATCATTTCCACGTGGACACTGTTACGGCAAACACAGCACCTGTAAAATGCTGTTTTTTTAAGGTAACAATTTACAACGCGGCACAAAATTACAGTGGTAACCCACACAAACTATTTGCGTCAGGTGACTGCGTACACAAACAGCACACATACGTTATAAATAACGACTAATTTTAAGATAATTTCCAGGTTATTTGAACACCATTGTTGTTTTATTCAGAAGATGAGCTGTTTTGAGTTGAAGAACTTGGCTTCACTACGTGCAATAAATACCTTGTGTCGATAAAGTAGTGAAAATGGTAAGTAGTCTGCCAGTTGTTTTAATACTATGGTTGTTTTATTCAACTGGTAAACTATGAATTGTTTTAATACCATTGTTGTTTTATTCAACTGGTAAACTATGAATTGTTTTAATACGAATATTGTTTTGTTTAGCTCATAACCTTGGGATTTGTTTTAATAATATTTTATTCAGCTGATAACTTTTCAGGCTTTTAATACTAATATTGTTTTACTCTGTTAATAGTTTGTTGACTTTTTAGCTAAAATTAGCGATTTGTTTTAATACTATTGTTATCTTATCCGGCTTATAACTTGTAGGTTCTTTTAATATCATTATTGTTTTACTTAGCTGATACCTTGTGGATAACTTTAATACTATGATTATTATTTTTAAATAATATCTTGTGGATTGTTTCAATGCTATTGTTGTTTTATCAAAGCTATAACTGTGGATTGTTTCAAAACTATTGTTGTTTTATCAAAGCTATAACTGTGGATTGTTTCAATATTATTGTTGTTTTATCAAAGCTATAACTGTGGATTGTTTCAATACTATTGTTATTTTATTCAGCGGATTACCTGCGGATTGTTTTACATCACAGAGTTTGGTTTTTACAACCTACAATTCATTGTATCAGAATTTCACAGAATAATATTTAGTGTTAACAGATGCTGACAATGTTTTTAAATACATTTCTCTACTCACAATAGTTTACGTTTATGAAACATAGTTCAGTAATAAAGATAATTTTGATTGTGAAACAAAGAAGCAATAATATTTACTGATATAATTTTATTCCCACAATAAGGAAAGAAATTATGATCCAGTGATAAATCAGTAAAACCTTTGGTGACAAGAAAAACGATTCATGGTTAGAGCATCGTAATTTTTAGTAACAGGACAGGAATTATGAATACATAGAGTAGTGGCTTGTTTAGTGATAAGACAGAGATAATCAATATCAATAGATAATGGCAGAATCCTTTCTATCAAAAATATTTCAAATGTTTTTTGCTTAAGTTAGCTTGCTTTTAAGTCTTAACAATTAACGTTATGATATCTGCTTAATAACACACGAACTTGCTTTGGGAAAGGGGATTTTTAGGCAACTTCAGACTTATTTTGTTGTTGTTTCGTTGACACAATTTGTAATTATGTGACAGAATTAGTTAGCAGACTAGATGTAATCAAATATTTTGTAGTCACAGTAGTCAAGAATTTTTCCTGTGACGTCGACACACTCGCTTTTAGTCTGTTTGTTTTTGAATTTCGCGCAAAGCTACACGAGGGCTATCTGCGCTAGCCGTTCCTAATTTAGCAGTGTAAGACTAGAGGGAAGGCAACTAGTCATCACCACCCACCGCCAACTCTTGGGCTACTCTTTTACCAACGAATAGTGGGATTGACCGTCACATTATAACGTCTCCACGGCTGAAAGGGCGAGCATGTTTGAACAAACATTAAATATTCTCGAGTTGCACTTAACAGTAGTGCGTATACTTTTGTTATTTTACTCCTGTCTCTATTCTTAGTGTGTTTCTCTTAGTTGCTGAAAAAGATTCCATTCCCTTATGTAAGATATAAAGACTAGAAGAACAACAGCGTTATTATTTCATTAAGTTATTCCACTATGCAAATAAATATGACGTAACTCTATTCTTGTTTCGCATTTATTAGCTAATGTTTTAGTACTATCCATATTATGACATTGTCACTTAGTACCTATGCGGAATATTTTTGAAATTCATTGTTTGTTTGGAATTAAGCACAAAGCTACACAATGGGCTATCTGTGCTCTGCCCACCACGGGTATCGAAACCCGATTTCTAGCGTTGTAAGTCCGCAGACATGCCGCTGTGCCACTGGGGGGCTGTAAATTCATATCAGCCTTGTAAATGCTATGTACTATCACCATCCGGTAAAATGCCTTATTGACCCATGTACTGAGCTTAAGGCTTAACAATTTACTCAACGTATTGGGGATCGATTGTATTTGTCTGTTTTAATACTTCTTACAATACCCCACACTAGATCATTTGACTGGAAATAGTTTGGTCGATTTCGATTTTTAGGCAATTACAATTTACTATCGCGATTGAAACAGCACGTTTTACTAAAAAATAAATATCACTAAAAAAAAAAAAATAGTTGTAAAAAATCTAGGCGGAGAACGTCAATCGATGTTATTAATCTGGGTTTTGGTTTCATGTACTAGACACGAGTGCGCAGATAGAGGCATGTTTCTCAGCACATCAATAACATACTTAACAACTCGACAATATATCGATTCCTTTCGTGGAATACTTGACGTCAAACAAATGTGGGAAAACCTGGATCGAAGAGAGAGAGACGTCATCACACGACGTTTATTGATACACGATCCAGCAGCCAGAAGAAAATTTTGTCTAGAAAGAATTATAGGCATTACTTTAATTTATTTAATAATTTTGCTTATGTAAAATAAATGGGTTGTTTTAGGCGTATATTACTGTATATGATTGGCTATCATTATTTTGCCTTAAAACAGGAGTGAAGCAGGGTAACATGCTTTGATTATAACCCAGCATGCTGCCGAAGTTGCAGTGTGAACGGTAACAACTTTTTTCGTCGTGACGTGAAGTTAACTGTATATATACACTAAGACCGATTTAATACATTAGTGAATGTGTGTGTATCGTTACCTTTTAAAATCGAAAGGGGCTGTTGGCGAGATTTACGAGTCATTTCGTCCAGCACAGCAAGAGCTGACTAAAGCAACTGGACTATCCGATTGTTACCCAGTTGCAGGTTGATGTGTTTTTCTTTGTTTTTTAATTGCTATCATGTCCTCTAGACTTCTGAGAAATAACTTTTCTTTATGTTCAATTGTCTTTTGAAATTACCATATCTGGATCTCTCATAACAAAGTATATATTGCGGTCTACTGAAAATGACATTACACGCAGTGGTTTAATGGACACGATAACGATGTCTGTGTTTCTCATGTGGACAGAGACTCTTGTATTTTACGATGTCGAACCGTTTAAAGTTCGTCTATCTGTCTATCTGTTTTGTCTAATTATTAGTATAATTCTATGATATATAAAATAGATAAAAAAGTTATTTTATTTTTGAGTCTTCTGACGATAACTGAGAACCGATAAAAATACATTTGGAAACAAGTTTAGCAAAACAAATATAAGCACTATGAGTTAATAAAATTCTACGAGTAGGCAACAGCATTTTGAAGTATCAAACATGGCTTCAAACTGTTAGCTTTTAAATGTTTTTGTTTTACTAATAATTACGAATTTATTATGCCAAATTATTAGATTACGTAATTGTGAGGATTATTTCTGTATCCTCGGTTTTAGTTATTATATAAAATTTCATGGCGTTATTTTGAATTTATATATAAGACATTGTTTCAAAAATCTCATTTTAAATACAAGTTGTATTTAAGAACTGTTTCTATATTCTTCACGCTTTATACTGAATTATTTAATATTTATGCATTTTTATCCATTAGTTTTCCACTCGCCGAACCTACATTTCAAGACCTATTGTTTTTATATATTTATTGTGAACACAAATAATTTCAGATCGTTTATTTTCTTCTTTATTCGTTGACTTTCACATCTGTTGTTTCCACACATACCATTCAAGCTCTTATTATTTTCATACATCCTCTTCTGGACCTCTTTCTCCATCTTGATGCATTTCATATATTGTGTACTCGTTAATTTTTCCTCCTCTAGCTTTTTCCATTTTTCGTTTTTCCTCCTGTTCGTTTAATGCCACTGTTTTTTTTTCTTTACCCTCATATTTTTTCTTTACTTTGTCGTGTCCGTCTCATATTACTTCTTTTATTCGTTTTTTTTTCACTCTCTTTTGACGTCCGATCTTTCTTCGTCGCTATAACTGTTTGTTTTATCCTAGTATTTTTGATGTTTTTAATATCATTAACTACACGACTAGTTTTCTAGGTCCTATTATGTTCTTTAACAATAATATTATTTACGTCCTAAGAAGAGTTGGAATGACGCTTAAAATAGAGAAGTTTGTTAAAAATTTTAGCCAATCACAAAGCAATATAAATAAGTTTTTTTCCTGGTAAATTTTTTAGTCAGTGCCATTTCAGTCGTTTCTAAACTGCAATTTTGCAATTATGATCTTTATAATCAATTCATCGCATTTCGTTTTATAGCTTCTTTCACTGCTCCGATCATTCCTTTTTAATATTTCTCATTTTTACCAATATCGCTTCTCCAAGAATTAGAACCCTGCCTTCTTTGAGTCTATATTGATTCCATTCATATTTTCCCCAGCTTCATTTCTTCCACTATTGAGCGTGTATCGTTTTCATCACTTCACTTTGATGTCCTTGAATTATCAATTTTATCTCTACCATATAGTTTCAATTTTTCATTACTCTGTTGTTGTTTTTTTGCAACACTTTTATCGTTTCTTATGTTCTACCTTAATACTTTTGTTTTTATAGGCCTTATTCCTCTACTGACACATGCAATTTTCTCCAACATTGTTACTTTCCCTCCTTCAGTTCACTCATTTTGTTCCAGGCTTCTGTTCCTCTTTTTCTTGATGTCGATTATCTTTCACTATTTTCGGCAATTTTTTTACATCTTTATCTTACCCTTTCTAGACAAGTTTTGTAAAATTTTCTAAGCCCTTTATAAAGATTCAATAAACTTTTTTATTTCTTTATTCCTAAATCATTCTACAAAGCATTAGAAACAGCTGTTAGTTAACGACAAAGAGAAGACTTAGTACGTAGTTAAACCGTAAACAACAGACCATCTTTGCTTTTAGCATAAGTAATAGTTTGGCTAAGAAAAACGCAATTTTCTTCAGTTACATTCAAATTTCTCCTTCTAAATAAAACACCCCTAAATTATTGAAGTATTTTTTCCTCTTTGTTTCGAATAAATAAACAAAACTCAATCTCATAAGGTTGATTCTAACTTAAACAACCGTACGAGCATTTTAATTGTTGTGTAATGCTTATTGTGTACATTGTGTGGGAATTACTTCTTGCTATTTGGATGTCTTAATATTGTGAACTTTAAACTAGTTTTATACTCTTATAAAAATCAAATTGTTTTGGAAGTATAAAATGGAATAATGTTTCCGAATATATTTGAGGAAATTAGTAAACAATTGTGCATTGTACATGTATCTATTTTAAGGGCATTTTGTCTCAAAAACAGGAACCAACAAAAGGTTCAAACACGTTTACAGCAAATTCCCTAAAGTTTTTAGCATATTTTTCTGTAACAAACAAGAAACTTATTTTCGATTAAAAACAAGAGGCTTTCTAAAAAAAAAGGTGTTTGCTTTATCGGATACTCATTCCAAGCTCAATAAGGGCTATAGGCACTATCCTCCTCAAATTTTGAACTAATAGATTAGAAGGAAGGGGGATAGCCAACAGCACCCACCACCAACTATTGGGCTATCCTACTCGAATAATGGTATTAAAGCGTCATTCTTATAACGCACCAAGGTCTCAAAGTACGAAGCACGATTCTGAAGTCACGGAACGTGAACAAAAAGCTTAGAGCCATGTAGACCTGTACGCTAACAACTTGGCCACGCCTGGCCCCTTTCAAAAATCAAGGGTCTTTTTGACTAAAGCCAAGAAGTTGTCAAAAAGAAAATATTACTTATTATTTAAAACAAGAAGATTCCTAAAATAAAAGGCTACTTTCAATTTCAAACAACGTTTCTAAAATAAAAGAACATCTTCGGTTAAAAACTAGAGGATTTCTAAGGGAAAGGACTATTTTCAATTTAAAACAAGAAGGTTTCTAAGAGAATAAGGCCATATTTAATTTAAAACAAAATTTCTAAAATAAAAGAATATTTTCGATTAAAAACAAGAAGACATCTGAAACAAAAGGTTATTATCGATTAAAAAAGAAAATGTATAAAATAAAACGCTATTTTCAATTAAAAACAAGACGATTTGTAAAATGTAAGGCTATTTTCCAATTAAAACTAAATTTCTAAAATACAAAATCTATTTCTAATCTAAAAACAAAAAGATTTCTGAACTAAGTGACTATTTCGAATAAAAACGAGAAGCTTCTTTAATGAAAAGGCTATTTTCAGTTTAAAACACGATTTCGAAATTTTTTTTTCGGTAAAGTACAAAAAGCTTTTTTAAAGAAAAGGCTATTTTCAATTCAAAACAAACAGGTTTCTAAAACATAAGGCTATTTTCATTTGAAAACAAGAAGCTTTCTAAAAGTAAAGGCTATTTTAAACTTAAAACAAGGATATTTCTACAAGAAAAAGTTATTTTAGATTGAAACAAGAAGCCTTCTAAAAGAAAAGACTATTTGAAATTAAGAATGAGAAGCTTTAGAAAAGAGTTTAAGACATGGCACCTAAAAAAAAAGCTTTATCGGTTAAAACAAGAACCTATCTAAAGAAGCTCCCACAAGACATGTTACTGTGACTGCGAATATGTTTGGTGTAAATATGCTAGAACCACAGTGATACGAATCGTATAAAAGGTCAGTAACTACTTTCATATACCCATAGTTCCATACTTAATTAACATTGCCTAACAGTTTTATTGTTTCATAAGAGATGTGAAATCTCTAGTGAGATGAAAAGTGAAAAGAGAAGGAGAGACAAAGGTGGGAAGGGGGTTGCAAGGGCTCTACGCCAAATGTATGTAGGTCACATTGGTATCGATTGTTTAATGGCTTTCATTACAGTCAATCACCAGAATAGCAGGATAAATGTGAGCCCTAAGGTTAAATGACTCTTGGATATAGTTCAAGTGGTAGAAAATACTTCTACAGAACTCAAACATAATACCTAAAATTTATGTTATATTAAGTCTGTACTTTTCTTTAACTGATAAAATATGAAACTTAGTGTAATGATAGCAATGTAACTATTTTTAAAACGAATAAAAAATATTGCATTTTATGATTTATCTTATAGAAAATAAAATATTATTTGTGATACCAAAACTAATCATATTTAGGCAGAGAATTGGATACACTAGTTTTATTTATGCAAAGCATCTAACCAGAAGCTCATGATACGACGACGTTTCGCATTCCCTGTTCACGCTTCAAGAAGACCTGAAGATGGATTCCAAAACTTTAAAAGTTACCAAAATTTAATTTTAGCTTTAAAGATGTATTTATTCCTATCTGTTGTCACGCTGATATTTACTGAATAATGTTTCTATAACTTAGTCTTATGGTCCAAAACTCATTTGTGTACACCACGAGGTAAAACAATTTTTTTATTTAAAAACAAATTTAACAATAAACACAAAAATTATGCTTACTTGGTCGTCAAACAAATTAAAACATTATTTGTGGTGTAAGCTCTATTAATTATTGAACGGTATTGTAGAAGACAAAATTCATGAACACTAATCTTCATGGAATATATCATAGAAGAGAGGGACGTTTTGTGTTTGTTTTTTTAGGTTAAAGAAAATTAACTGAAAATATTAGTTATCAGTCATTTTGTAATTTTATAGTTGATATCTACAGTAAAGAAAAATCGCTAACTCACTGGGAAAATAAGTACAGTGTATGTATTTTTTGCGAAAATATATTTTCAGATTTAGAGACGATCCCTTGAGGTATGGGTTTAATGGTGGATCCCAAGCTCCAATATTTACATGATTTTTTATATAAGTCACAAACTAATACTTTAGGTATGATCGGACCATAAAGGCTTATAACGCTAAAATCGGATTTCGATACCCGTGATGGGCACAGTACATATAGCTCATTGTGTAGCTTTGTGCTTAACAACAAAAACAAGCCTTTCAGTTTTATTTTACAATTAATGAAAACAAAAATGGACTTGTGTTATGTTGTTTATAGCAATTAGCATAGAAGAGTGTTTTAATTACATAAAAATGCGTCCACCTGGTGCACCTTTATGTATTCTATTTCAGTTAGGAAGCCTTTTCAATAACTGTTTTTCCTAACATGTTAAACATTACCAGAAACTAAAATTATAGTATCCCAACAACTGAAAATTAATAGTAATAATTATAGAGACTAAAAGAAAACGTATAAATGTAATTCAAAATTGAATTTGAATCTTAAATTCTATTTTTTAAATTCTAAATTTTATTACACGTTGGTGCTTTATAGTTTCTTGCTGAAAGCTGTACGATATTTTTCCTTTTCGCACACAGGATATTATTATTGCTAAGTCTTTAGCACCGGTAGTTCAGCGTTAAGCTTGATGGTTTATAACGCTAAATACCGAGGTTCAATCTTTGCTGTGAGTACAGTGCATATAGCTCATTATGTGTTGCGTAGCTTTTCGCTTATAAGGAAAACAAAGCAAAATATTTTGTCTATCCTAATATCGCCATCTGTTGACAAATATAAAAACTAAACTTAATTTATATTTGTCGCATAAGCAACTGAAACATAAACAATAGCTTTTACTTAATAAGGACAATATAGTCAAGCGAGTGTAGGTATTGTAAAGTGTGCTTATAAAAGGCTGTGGACGAGCTTTAAACGTCCCAGTAAATCTTCATTTTTTCACTGTTCTGAAACATATTGAAGTAAAGTCAGTCAACAGTAAGACAATTCTCCTGAACCTAGTGTGTCTGATGGGATGGGAAAATACGATAATAATAGGCTTAAAAGTACTTTTATTTGTTCAACATGTTGATAGAAAGAAAGAATATTTGAGTAATGAGCCCAAAATACCGTCAAAGAACTAACTCAAGAGACAATAGAGGTCTATAATAATATTTTCCTTTATTTAATTCGCTGCTATACAATGAAAATAGTTTTTTACCAAATACTTTAATGTTTTTCTTATGATTAATAGTCGATAGCGAATGGTCACTCAATATAACATATATGTTTCTAATACAGCTAAACAATAAACAATTTCATTGAAAAGCATTAAATGTTTAAATATCCTTGAAAACTAACTGTAGATTTACAAATAATAATCAAATTTTATCCATCTTACCGAATATTTGAAATTAAAAACAGGCAAAATATATGAGAAGTTTAAGGAATGAAAAGATAGTTTTACTTTCAGTTTTAATTCAATAACTTCTCTTCGCTAAAAACTTGTATTATTCCGAAGATATCTATTGTAATTCTTCCGATACATTAGTTCATTGTTAAGCCTAACCTAGATTTCAATTTCATTTCTAACTAGCCTCAACCTAACCGTCGTTGCTAAGCCTAACCTAATTATCAGCTTCATTCGTAACTAAAGTCAACCATCATCATCTATGATCTAGTAGTCACATTCATTCTTATCTAAGCTTAACTTAAAGAAACATGCATAACAAACAAGTGGATCTGCTGCAAGATAAAATCTGAAATACAGAAAAATGAAAAAATATCGTTGTAAGGAGAAACAGGAATTAAAATGCCTAATTTTTGGGTAATGATCTTCATCGGGACCTTACAGAGATCCCCAACCTAACAAACAAACAAAATGGTGACGAAACGTTTTTGAGATAATCGAGTTTAACAGACATTCTCCAAACTATTATTCAAGTCTTTCATTTGATTAAAAAGTTAATAAAATCTTCCTCATTGATAACTACAGTCAAATAACTTCAACATCAAACAATCTAAATAAAAAACATTCACTATTCACAATTTCGTTCTAAAAATTCCTTACTCTACGAGAACAACAAGAAATTTATCTTCCCTAAGAAGGAAAAAACGTCAGGGCTACGATATATATGAGTATACATTTGTTTTTCAAAATTCTTTTGTTAGACCTATTACTCTAGAGAAATATTTTCTCCCCAGCCACAATGAGCTGTTATTTTAACTATACACTGAGTGGTCACAAGTAAATAGACACCTAATTTTTCGTCATTTAACTGATTAATGCTAACTAATTTGTGTTCACAGAGCACTA
>NW_013667525.1:160650-172826 GCF_000517525.1 Limulus polyphemus
AAATTTTGCGAAATACGTCGAAATATTGGAGGAAGGACTCTTGCCACTTTATTCCTCGGGTTTCGTGGACAAGAACACAACATTGTTCCAGGAAGATGGAGCACCGTGTCACAATGCTAGAAACACCCAAAAGTGGCAGGAAGAAAATGGTATCCAGAAGTTGCCCTGGCCGAGCCAATCTCCTGACATGAACCCCACCGAAAACCTCTGGGCCATACTCGACCAGTAAGTCAAGAAACAACCAAAAAAACCAACTTCGAAGAGCGATCTACTCCAAGTTTTGAAACAAGAGTGGGCGAAAATTCCACAATCTAAAATTGACGAGATGATTCTCACGATGCCCCAAAGGATCAACGAACTCCACGAAGCGAAAGGAAGATCTACTAGATATTAATTAAATTATAAATATGTCAATTCATGTGAATTTGACTGAAAATTTTCATTTTTTTCTGAAAAGGTGGTGTCTATTTACTTGTGACCACGCTGTGTACTTCAAAGCTGATGAGGATCTGCGCTTGCGCCACTTTCGACCTACCCTCTTTGTTCCACTAACCTAAAGTCTTTTTTTCTATTATAACACTCAATGTACATTTTTATGGGTAGTGACGTCTCTGTAGTTTCTTCAGCATATTTTTATCGTAATACACTAAAATAACACTTGTTACATTAGTTGAAACTATTATACTATAAAAAGATGAGACATGACATCGAATGAGAACATACCACCTCTCATAAAGCACGACTTAAAATGAAACACTTAAGATGATTCATCTCTTTTTTCTTTTCAAGTATAAGATATTTTGCTTTTAAACACATTTCTTTCAAATGTTTTATATGAGTTACCATTAATGTTCGTATTTTTGTAAATAGCGTAATGAGTGATTGCACTTTGACTGATAAAGAATATATATGTCCTTATCTTTGATTTCTACAAACAAACTTGCGTGTGGATATTATAATAAAATACATAATTTCATTAAAGTTAATATCACATTAGATTACTTGTGGTATATGAAAAAAATACTACTTTTGGGGATAATGTATATGAATTATATTATTAATTCTTCTTATATCACAAGCTGTGGGTCTGAGAACCCAAGGTTCGTACCTTCAATATGCCGCTGAACAGGTCCCATATTTTCAGCTGTGATCGTGTTACGAAATATAATCATCAAGCTCGCTATTCGGTCAAAAGTAGCTTCATAAGCGGCCAGTGTTGCTGTCTGCTTGCCCTCGATAAGGTGACAGCAATTCAAAATTAGACACGGATTATGCCTGATCTTTTGAGATCTCTTACTTTGTTGTTTAATCATATATCACATAAGCTACAGTTCAGATTAGAAATAGCAAATACCTAGAACATGTACAATACACTATAAAAGTATGTGCTTAGTAGTGTTGTATGATAAAGCATTTCCATCACGTGTTTAGTATTCAAACATCTTGCAATTAATATGTGAAATTCAAACATATTTATCCACTTAAGCGTTTTTAGTGGTAAACATATTATCAGCCATTCTGCCATACATATTATCACCCAAACTTCTGCATATTTAATGTATTTTACTCCTTAGCATAAGGTTTGAAAAATGTTATTCAGTAAAACACATTCAAACGTAAAACATTATTTGATTTTTTTTCATAATGATGTTATAAAGAGTTCTATTAGGCCATCCTTTTTTGTTGTTTTGTTCGTCATAGTAACACGCGCCTTCAGTTTTTAAGAATGTTATTTGGCAACATAAGTCTTCTTAGTGCATATTGGTGTATAAAAGACATTCCAATACTAGAAATAAACGACCTTATAACACCAAAATGTTGTCTTATTTAATTAGACACTCAACGTTTCGCTTTAGTTTCTCTTCTTTGTTAAGCACAAAGCTACACAAAGGGCTATCTGTGCTCTGCTCACCAGGGTATCGAAACCCGGTTTCTAGCGTTGTAAGTCCACAGACATACGGCTTTGCTACTGGGGGGCTTACAGTTTCTTCATAATCGTTCACTGATGAGCTTTGTACTGTCAGTTTCGGTTTGTGTTTTAGTGAACTCTCCTGAAGAAGCTGTAAAGAGAAACGTTGAGTGTGTAATTAAATAAAAATAATATTTTTATGTTATAAGGTTGATTATTTCTAGTATTAATATGTATTTTCTTATTATTATTTTTACTTTGTCGTAACGGGAAGCTTATATACTAATTTAATATATCCAGCTAACACTGTGTATGTAAGATATGCAAACAGTATAAATTCATAACTTTATTGAAAAGCCAAAACCGACCTAAGATTCGACGGAGAGGGGGGCGGAGGGGGGAATGTGGTCTCCAGTGTATTGGAAAAACAAAAAGAGCAACAAAAGTTAGAATTCAAGAGAATAACAGACATGCAAAACCCTGTAATACCGATCTAACTGCAATATTACATCATGCCACATAAGAAGCCTATACAATAAAATCAAATAATACTTAAATAACTCGATATTAACCACATAAGAAAAAAAGAACAACAAAAGATACTATCTACATTCATGACTTAGTCAGCCTAGCACATAAGTCAGGATATTCCACTTGAAACCATTTAAATTGTTAGTTGAGTTAAGTCCTAATGGTATGTGAACCATAAATAGTTTGTTTTTCTGTTTGTTCTTTTTATAGAAAAATCACAATGGATTATCTGCTGTGTCCACCATGGTGAATCGAACTCCAGATTTTAGCGTTGTAACTCCGTAAACTTACCGTTGTCCTATCGGGAGACCCGGGTAAGTGGATAGCATATCTTTTACTTTTTCTGACAGGAATACTCAGAATCTAATCTGGGCTCCTGTCCCCAGATGCATTCCTTCTACAGAGTTTCTTAAAATAGCAGCATATTAATAGCTTAGACCAAAGGATTAGTATCTATAATAATAAAAGGGCGTGTGTGTGTGTGTGTGTGTATAACCGCCATAGCTCCAAGGGAAAAGAACTTGGAAACTTAAAAGTTTGCACTCGTACTAAGTGAACCCTGAGGGTGTGCACCTGGGTATTATTACTTGCCTTACCAACGTGCGTGCGCACATACGCGCTCCATAGTATACCCTGTAGTTATCAGTTAGATCAACAACCTCTAATATACAGAAAAGCCAATGCGTTTAGGTAACACTACGTTCCAACAATGGCTTTTGTGTCATGTCGCTTAGCAACAAAAGTATAACCTAATATCGTTGTTAATCTTTTTACTGAAAGTATAAAATGAAATGTATAGACAACAAAACTGCAAAAAATATTTGTTGATTACTTAATTTAGAGTCTCTGTTGATTAAAGAAGTTTGTTTTATTATTATTAAAAACAGAAAATACCTTAATTCAGAAACGATTTAATTTTAAAATTGGATCGATATTTTTACTTTCGTGATAAATTTTATGCTATTGCTAAAACATCATATATCAACCTAATAACCCGTGAGAAGCCAGGTACTTTTGCTAGTATGGTTATAAAAAAAGAGAAAAAATACTAAGAACCAATTAACAATCAGACGTATGTGATTATATAGGCTATTATCCACGACAACGATTGATATTCAGTTACCACAACCTTACCGTACTTACTGAATTAATATATGTATATATATATATATATAAGAACAACAGGAAACAATAAAATCTTTTTCAGGTAAAGTATTTTTGTTTTAATAACATGAAATATTTTTTAGGTAAATAATTTTGGTTTTGATGATATATTTGCACATAAAACATGTAAGAAAACGTGTTTCTTTTTTAAAAAGCTAGAATAAATACTTAAGCAAGACATAAGAAAGATTTTAAAAAATATGCGGCCATTATACGTTTTAAAATAAAATCTTAACTTCTGTGTTTTTTATCAATAGTTTATATAGGAAGATAGAAGTTTAAGACATATATATTTTATTTATGTTAGATTATATATACATATATGTATATTATAAAACTGTCTTACTAGCAAACGCCAGTGACTTAATCCTTTAGTTCGGTTGGTTAAGAGAGTAAAACCAATTACATATGTTCAAGTTAAGCACTAATACATATTTACGCCTCAGTTACTAATACACCTTTATATGCATTTTAAGATCAAATAAACAATAGTTTGTGTTGCCAAAAAATAAAAAAATTGAAGTGCTATTTCACTAAATAAGGAAAAGGTAAGAGTTATAAATCAAACCCACAACTGTCAAGGGTTTTATGACTTTTTGCTTCGATTATACGTAAAATATGGCTAAGAGTGAGAACAATATTATGGTATACTAAGCATTATATTTTTGTTCTACACTGACCAATGAAGATGCATATTTTGAAAATACTGTGAATGTATTTTCAGCGCCTGAGGTGAAATTTTCCTAAAAGACAAATAACTCCATGAATCTCTACATAGAATAATGCAGGATATTATTTTGGCAGATAGTTCTGTATTTGTCAAACACGTGGTCTTCAAACAAATGTTCCATTTCATTTCTTCTAACATGTCCCTATAACTTACAAAAGCACGCAGAACTCTCGCACGTGAATGACGTCATTGGATTAGAATAGACTTTCAAAGATCCTTTCTAACTGTAAAACCTGACGACTGGGGACCATTTTGGTTTTATTTTTCTTCTGTCATTGTAGGATGAATTATCAGTCCGGATGATCAGAATTTCGGATAGTGCCTGGCGTGTCGTGATATCTGGTGAAAAGTTGTCTTTAGGCAAAAATAAAACGTTTTTGATAGATAGCCCTGCATAACTTTAAACGTACGCGACATAAAAACACTCGAAATTGTTTCCTTTCCAATAGAGTTGAGAAAAGGTTATATCAAAATTTGAAACAATCATGTTCTAACGTCAAACTTTTCAAACATTACCATACACAGATTCGACTGATGACAAATTTAAAATGTTATCGATAATGTAATATTGAAGTAAAAAACTGAAATGACTCGGAAAATATAGGACAAACTGTTTTTATACGTCACTACGAAGACAGTCCATTTACAGCAAGCTAAAACCAAAAGATGAACTATATAATTTATTTGTGTTTTAAGAACAACATTGACAACGATTATTTTTACTTCACTTATATATGGATAAAGTAATTAATATTATATATATATCATCAAGTAATACTGACAATATAATGATACATCCAATGGTTAGAATTTAGGATCATTTCAAAGAAGAATTTACATCGTAAAGTACTAAAGATGTAACATAAGCTAACGTGTGACCTGCGACGTAATTAATCTACACCAAATACATATTTTAAACTAAACACATCAAACGAGTCTAGTTACAGAGGAAACAAACTTATTTTTGGGATATTTTGAAGCTCCACTATATAATTCCTTCTGTATCACAAAGCCAACGGTTACCACATATTCCAGCAAATGATACGTCATACAATATTTTGAAATTTCTAATGATAAGGGTGATATATATAGTTATAATCGTTATCCAACAATTAATCTGTATATACGGGTGAGTATGTGTTTGTATATTCTTAGAAAGTGGTGACAAAAAAGCAGTGCAAAAGGATAATTACATTTCAAGAACATTTAGCCAAATTCTGAAAATATCCTTGGATAGAAAACAATCTCCCATAGCATCAAGATACACTTGTAATGATACAAGTTTATTGCAAAGTGTTGTTTTTACTATTCAGATATTTAAACCACAATAAATGTATCCTATTTTTCTTACATGAATTGATCTTAAGTTACTGAAAAGAAAAACGGTTATTGTTTGTTAATTAAGTGCATTACAATATTAGCTAAAAGCTAAAGCAGAATGCATAAATGAATTAATAATAATAACCAAATTAAATAGTTAACCTGAAGACGAAACACAGGTCGGAGGAAAAATAGCGAAATGAAAAATAAGCGAAAATATAGGTGTCGGGATTTGCAAGACAATTTTAAAATATCTTAAGAATGAAAACTAGGACACGGTAAAAATATCACATATTGAGAGAAATGTTCACCGTTATATAGTTAAATAATAACCTATGGTGCTTTCTTGCAACTCCCCATTAAACTTGTAGCACTAAAATTTGGTGTCTAATCCTTGTCTTGGACACAGTGCAGATAACTAAGTGCAGCTGTACGATTTAAAGACAACCTCTAACGTATATAGCAATATACATATATCTAACACAACATAAAAACATGAGTAGATTGAGCACACGTAACACTGCCATTAAGTAGAAAAGCTTTGGAACAGATTAAAAACTACTCCAATAATGATTCAGATCTCGGATCCTTTGGGATCAATCCGAATTTTTTATTAGCTCTGTTCAGCTAGCCACCAGTCGCAAGATAGATTATGATTACTGAAAAGTTTAATGCACAAAGTTAAAGTTTATGGAAGCTTCAAAAAGACACCCAATTAACCACAATAATTCAGCAATGAAAAATGGCTTACTTTTGAGGCTAAGGGAGTGGATCATATACTGATCTGTGTATATCAAGACCTAGCAAACTATCAGGTAGGAATGTCATAAATGACGAATCAGGTTTTCTCTAACTTAAAGGGTTAAATAAAGAGAACAAGATTATTACAACCTAGTCTTAAAACTTAATAAAGCCACCCAATGTTTTTACAAAGTAATGTTCTTAGATTTTAAGACGATACATTTTAGTGAACTAGAAATTACGGAAAACAACCGAACGATACTGTAATCATACTTCCTCAGCATTCGTAATACTAACTCTCCTTCTATATTTTTACCTTGAAGTATTACAGTTTGTTTGTTTGTAATCAAGCACGAAGTTACACAATGGTCTATCTGTGCTCTGCCCACCACGGTATCGAAACCGGTTTATGGCGTTGTAAGTTCGCAGACATACCGCTGTGCCACAGGGTGATAACGCTAAGAGTCGGGTTTCGACATCATGTAGTTTTGTGCTTAACAACAACAAAATTTGTAACTTTTCTTTTTACAGAACATAAAAGTGCGTTATTTCACTAAAATAAGTATTTTTTTCTTGGTATTACTATTTAGTATAACCTTCACACAGGTAAAGACTAGAGATTTTTGCTCTTATAATTTAATTGGTCATACACTTTATTGTGATTTATGCTTTTTTGCATACCAATCAATCCATAACTGTTCAATATCAATTTTTATACGTTTATTATTGAAACAGAAGTAACCGAGGCTGAAAGAAACTAACCGCTCACCGCTGCTTCACCCCGAATAAAGGCAGCCGATGATTCAACTTCTGAGGTCAATTCTATTTTTGGTTTTGTGGCGTTGTTTCCACTATATCCTCATCCACTAGCTAGTTAAAACCATCAATCAGCACATCCCCTTCAAAAACAATAGTCACGTCACATACACGTGTCAGTTACTGCATACCCGCAGAATCTGAAGATGTTCTAACGTTACATAGGTCTGGAAGACAAGAGATATCTGGTATTTTATCAGAAAACTCGTATCATTAGGAACAAGAGTGTCCCACAATAAAAAAAAACAATATAGTGTGTCTCATATCCAAGACGAAGTCTCTGGTTGGTTGTTTTCGTTTTTATTGATTTCTATGTCAAAGATCAGATTTTATACAAAAAAAATCGATAATGAGGTACGAAACCCACAGCTAATTTGAAGGATTTTTTATATAATATAAAAAAGTTAATGTTTATATCCGGCTTATTTTCTGTGCGGAAAATATTTTAATCTTCATTATTTAGTTACTATAAAAAATGTGATTTACATGATACTGAAATTGACGACATTGTAATAATTCGATCTTATGTTGTAACTAACTTTACTTAGTGCAATTTTAAAATTAAAAGGCAAAATGTGTTTTCAAATAATTTGTTTCAGGCATAAATTTCGTAGAAGATGTGCCTTTATAAGTTAAACTAGAAGCATGACTATTGTTTGTTTCATAGGAAAACTACATTAACTATCTGTTGTCTCCACCACGGGGAATTGAACCTCAGATTTTACCGTTATAAGTCCTAGACTTACCGCTGTACCACCGGATGACAAATGGATGACTAAGAGAAATTAGATATTATTAAAATTTCACCAAAAACGTCAGTAATCGTAATCCTTTCATTTAATAGTTATTTTTGTTCAAGATATAAACGCTGTCTTCCAGGAAATCTAAGGATAAGTGGCACTTCATTGGTAAGTTATTGTTTTCTTCTCCTATTGATATGTACTGAGTATATGAGTTTTCTCCTTCACTCAATGTAAATGTTTTCCAACATGTGCAACACATCAGGTCACTAGTCATCATGTAGTCACCATATTGTCACCAAGCACCATGTTGTCACGGAGCATCATGTAGGGTCCAATCACCATGTAGGAGCCAATCACCATTTCGTACACAAGCACCATGTAGTTAACAAGTACCATATTGTCACGAACTATCATGTGGGATCCAATCACCATGTTGTCCACAAGCAACATTGTAAGAACAAACCATCTTGTAGACACCAAGCAGCCGTGTAGGAGCCAATCACCATTTAGTCACCAACCGCTATGTAGAAACCAATCACCATATAGACATCTATTAACATGTTGAAATCAAGCACCGTCTTGTCATCAAGCACCATGTAGGAACCTGTCTGACCTTTTTTCAGACGTGATGCTTGTAAAAGATCCTTATATTAGTTTCAGTTAATTCAATAATTACCAAACTAGAATAGAGCTGCTTTTGCGCTAGCTTTATTACAGTTTACTGTCTTTAATAAGACTCAAAACTAGTTACTAAAACTCGGATACAATAGAAAAAAAACAATTTATCAAACAATGTTAATGTTCCAAAATAGGAACATCAAAATTTATGTAATGGCAGAAAGACATAGTGACTCACTTTCCTTTCATTTCGATAATTCTATTTGATTTTGAACCCTGTTATAGATGTCGCTGTTCTTAAAAACCTCGAAAGCACGTGTAGCTAACCAATTTTCATGTAAATATTCCATTTTTTTGGAAAAAAGTAACATTTTACCATCCACCCCGATCAGCTGCTATTAATAATTTCATTTTATGTGTTAATTTTAGTTCCAGTATTTAATAAACTATTTGGATAAATAAATCAGCTCTTTAATTACTCGATGTTTTGAAGTGTTGCGAAATAATAAGCACATCTTCATTCCACCTTCCCTTGTGCGAGTGAGTACGTGTGTATATATTTGTCAGTTGTTTCCTGAACCTTTATTCATTAAAAACCTATTGTATGTGTTCTAAAATGGCTTGAGTAACTAGAACGGTAATTGTACTATTTTTAAATGTATATTTAATCATTGTTCTAATAAAAGAATGTTATCACTATGGGAAGTTCATGTTAGATAAACTAGAATATCAAATTCATGTGGAAACTCAAAGTAATTGCTTTAAAAAGCATAGACTGGTGTAAAAATTACTCCGTCAGTATCTGTGTAGTCTATAGACTTGTATAAAAATTACTTCGTTAGTATCTGTGTCGTCTGAAGTAGTAGCACTGAGTCTTTCTTTTTATTTGTTTATAAATAATAACACTTTTTTGAAAGCATTCTTTGGAAAAGCATTACAGTTTAAAATCTACTGACTGTAAATGAAGAGCCAAATAACTTTCGTCATGGTACATTTAATAAGAGCCATTTATTTCCAGTTCTCCTACCCATGCTGTTCAAGCGAATTTGTGAAGACTCCTGTTATTGGCCAGGTTATTGGTTTTTGATCATACTTATTTTTATTCGGATAAATGAAACAGAATTTTTTGAAAAGCGATAGCTGTGCTAACACGAACTCGTGGAGTTTTTTTTTATCTACTTCACTGTTCCCAAAACAGCAACATTTCTCGCGTCGTGTATACCAAACAGTATGCCAAGGGAAGTATGAGAGACCAGTTTTACAAGTACTGTTTCTATGTGTAACATCTGGTACCCTTGAATCCCTTCAACAATTAAAAGGTAAACTTGTAACTCTAGATTTGAATGACACTCATATATATACTTAGATTATTCTGTAGTAAAGAAATTAACGAAACACTTTTTGGCAAAACCTCTTTTCATGAACATCTGAGCGATTAATGTTCAGGCTCAAATAGTTTTGTCAACCTTTTGTCTTCCATAAACAGTTGTATTATGTTTAGGCTCAACGGTTAAAACATATGAAATATAAAAAATAGCAGATATTTGACATTTAATCTTCATCTTACCAACAGACTATACCTTTTAAATTTCTTTAGATTTTCTTCTATTACAGCTTTAGTAGCAGAAAGCATCATCGTGCTCACAATGTGGTTAGTTCTGTAAGACTCCACCAGTGTTGGGTGAAATATAGACCATTAATTTATTATTTTTATTAATTAATTACCCCTGAAATTAACTATATACCAGACGATGTTTACTTCATTTTTTCCCATGTATAACAATCACCAAGATATATATAGTGATATGATTCTTACAAATGTGTTGATAAACACTAGTCAGTTTCATTGTTTTCTCTGTAGAGGAGTATCAGACTTTTATGTCTAGCAGAAAAAAAATATTGATTTTCTGACGTTGTTATGGGAACGCACATGCCCTCGAGATGTGGCAGATGCTGCTACGTATCCATAAACACTCAGACTCTTAGTCCTATACGTTTTTACTCTCCAACATTTTGCTGCAACTAGGCACTCTCACATGAAACTGAATTTTCCCTCAGTCTCCTAATGGTTTGTATTCTTGTTGGTTACTCTTACTAAACCGTGTAGTAAAAGTAGAAACAGGCAATAAATCCTGCAAACAAGTGACCACCATATTACGGTTATCTTTCACGTACTGTACTGCTGGCAACTTTGGCTGGCAGATTGCCGAAGAAGGTGTGGCGATTCACTTTTGTATCATTATTCTCCCAATCCCAGCCTGCAAGGTAATTCCTTGACAGACCTTGACCTTGTGATCTTCGTAAACATGGGCTCTAGAATATAACTATAATAAAAAAGGGAAAACCCTAGGACTGAGGGTTTTTTTTGTTTTGTGATGATATATTTGTTTTTATCTTATGTTATTTTTCTAAAAAGTATAATGAACAAAGTGTAGCTACAAACACTTCTCACCATTATATAGTAAGCTGATGACACTGGGCTTTATAATAAAACAACAGTTTTATATAATGTAAAAAAAACGTGTAATTTTACATAATCTTGGACTGAAAACGAGGATACATGCAATTAAAAACAAGTCTTTCTTATCTTCTATGACTATGATAAGGGGTTTTGTAATAATCCCTAAATTGTTTGTTCTATAGGGAGTCGTTCATATCAGAGATATTCATTCAATGAAACAAGAACACTTTTTATAACAAATTGAGCTTTTCGTTAATAATTTTGACCTTAGAACTTTCCTGACTATCAATAACACATATACTTATCATTATATTTTTTTCTTTTTCTTTTTAACAAGTAAAATTACGGCAGACAAAGAAGCCAAACTTTTGTGTACAAAATCGACTGTAATTGAGGCAGTGGTACTGTTTTCCGAGGTTTTTATAGTGTAATTACGCACAGTGCATATTTTTCAGTGTAGGTGATGACAGTTTTAGAGCTCAAGCGGAACTTCTAACTAGTCATAAACCAATAATATATGTTATATAGATACAATGACAACGTACGCGTTGTTCATCGTTCACACTGCAGGAACGGCCCTCTCTTTGTTTCATCAGACAAGCATATTTGGTAATAAAACAGTTCCAAGTGCTCGAGAAATTCCGTGTGTATAAATAATGTAATACGAAACGTGGCTGTAAATCTCTGGCTTCTCTTTGTCTGCGAGACGTGATTACGCGACTTATATATCTTCTCTGCCTAGAAAAGATGCAAATGAAGTCAGGAGAATAATTATCACAAATCTAAAGACAAACCACAGTACTTACTGGAAAATATTCACACAACAACAACAGCAGCAATAACATCAAACACCGAAGTTGCAAAATCTTTGGAAAATATCGAAGTGTAAATGAGGATTTTTATAATGTCTATTTGCTTAGTTATGACGGCAACATTTGTGCGATTTAAATGTAAAAAAACCAATATGTAAAAATCTTTTTTTCGGTTTATTAATTATCCACCCTCCCTATTTAAAAACTTTATATATCAGGCTTACCTCTGCATATTAGATTCATATGTGTGATATAATTAGCACCAACAAATACAACTAAAACTGTTAATCTTAAACTATGAATCTTCCCAATTAAAATCACCATTCACTGT
>NW_013667525.1:173758-179304 GCF_000517525.1 Limulus polyphemus
TTAATCTAGGACTTACCTTACTCGTCTACTAATTAGTAATTCATATGTGTGATAATAATTAAGTACACCAACAAATAACAACTAAAACTGTTAATCTTAAACTATGAATCTTCCCAATTAAAATCACCATTCACTGTCTGTAGCCAGTTGTTCTTACTTAAATGAACAAAAAAAAAGGAAAAGTGAATTGAGAAAAAATAAAAATACATAAAAAAGGCTTACTACTGGCAGTAATAAGTAAAACATATCTTTGAAATTTAGCATTTCAGCCTCTTCATAGCATGTATGAACATAATAAAATCTGAGATATCCAGTACAGTAATCATTATTTATTATTTATAGTTGTAAAACTTTCTATAAATGGCATGTATATTTGTAAAATCTAGCGACAGTAACATATACAGATGTCAGGCCTAGTGGCTGTAGCATGTATAGCTGTAGCGACCAGTAACATTAACATCTGCGAGGCACAGTGACAGCTACAAGCATCACTGTAGGATGTAGTGACAGCTACAAGCATCATTGTAGGATGTAGTGACAGTAGCAGATATAGCTGTAAGATGTAGTGAAAGTAGCAGGTATAGCTGTAAGATGTAGTTATAATAGCAGGTATAGCTGTAAGATGTAGTGACAGTATCAGTTATAACTGTAAGATGTAGTGACAGTAGCACGTATAGCTGTAAGATGTAGTGACAGTAACAGATATAGCTGTAAGATGTAGTGAAAGTAGCAGGTATAGCTGTAAGATGTAGTTATAATAGCAGGTATAGCTGTAAGATGTAGTGACAGTAGCAGTTATAGCTGTAAGATGTAGTGACAGTAGCAGGTATAGCTGTAAGATGTAGTGACAGTAGCAGGTATAGCTGTAAGATGTAGTGACAGTAGCAGTTATAGCTGTAAGATGTAGTGACAGTAGCAGGTATAGCTGTAAGATGTAGTGACAGTAGCAGGTATAATTGTAAAACGCAGCGACAGTAGCAGTTATACTTGTGAGATGTAATGACAGTAACAGGTATTGCTGTAAAATGTAGTGACAGTGTAAGATATAGTGGCAGTAGCAGGTACAGTTGTAAGATGTAGTGACTAGCAGATATAGCTATAAGATGTAGTGACAGCAACATATCATCGTAAGATATATTGACGATAACGTATATAGGTGTCAGATCTGGCGACAGTACCACATACTCATAAGATCTAGTCAGAGTAATATATATGGGTGTCAGAACTAGTGACAATAACGTATTGTCGTAAGATCTAGTGGCAGTATGTCAAACGTGGTGAGAGTAAACTGGGGCATGCAAATATTGTGAAAATTAATACATCCTTATAGTCGGGTACATTTTTCAATATTTTGGACAGTGTTCTGTACTTAATTACGAGTTCGAATGGAAACGGATCTTGAATTATTACTTACCTTAAACACGTATCTGGGGACGCCTGATTAAAGATCAGAGCTGAAATATTTCTGTCTTCGCACCTGGCTGTTCTGGATGGCCACTCCTTGAAATCAGTTTTGAGAGTGATCGACGAAGACAGCTCATACGAGTGAACGGGTATGTTATTGAGATCACTTAACTTATAATGTCCATTGGTCAGAAGGTTATGGTGTGGAGTTCTAAGATATTTGAGAAACAAGTGTGGTAAGACTGTATATATATATGTGTGTGTGTGTGTGTATTGTTCCAAAGTTTGAATAAAATGACTAGAGCAACCAGAACTTATTCAAGTATTTTTCTAGTGTCCAGAATCTATAGAGTAGTAGCTATATCGCAAGAATACTTATCTTTGAAGAAACTACAGTTCGTCAACAAATCCGTCTGTCTCTTCCTTTGTGGGCACTTGTTTCTTAGTCTTCACTTGGCAAGTATGGGACATTCAGCTTATGGGTGATAAGTGCTTACCTATTGGCCAAGAGTACTTTGGAGTAGTACTAGTGAATCTTTAAGACCTCGGCAAAATATTTAAATGAAAAATTTCATGATAGTAACAAATATACATGACCTAGAGACAGTAGCATGTATATCTGCGTACCTTAGTGATAGAAGCATGAAGAGCTGTATTACATCGTGACAGTTGTAAGTATAGCTGTAAGACTTCATGACAACAGCATGTATAGCAGTAAGACCCAGTCATAGTAGTATGTATACCTGCATGGCCTAGAGACAGTAGCATGTATATCTGCACGCCCTAGTGATAGAAGCACGAAGAGCTGTATGACATCGTGACAGTTGTAAGTATAGCTGTAAGACTTCATGAAAACAACATGTATGACAGTAAGACCTCGTGGCAGTAGTATTTATAGCTGCATGATCTCGTGACAATAGTATGTACAACTGTATGACCTCCTTACAGTAGTATGTATAGCTTTATGACATCGTGACAATAGCATGTAGAACTGTAAAACATTGTGACACCAGTATATATAGCTGCATGACCTTGTGACAGTAGTATATACACTGTAAGGCCTCGTGGCACAGCATATAGAGCTGTAAGACTTTGGCGGAGTAACAATGCGTGAGACGGAAACTTAGACAAATAATGAACAACACGACTACGGAAATGATGAATAATAAAACGGACAATAATCATGCTAGTATGCGTCACTTCGACGATCATACTGCTTACCAGTAGATCTTTTGACAGCAGCCTGGACAACTGTAAGTTTAACCGAAGAAATTCTGTGGAGTGCTATTGTTGTTCTTTTTCTAATATATGATTACAACCGATTTTACCACCAAACAAGTCGGGTAATTCTTTGTAAAATACTTTTTGACTATGTAAAACTAGCCAGCCGTGGTAATAGTTGTACAAATCTGAAAAACACGCTCATTTGAATTATCGGGGTAATGCTGGTGTAAGTCGTTAGTACAAGATTACAGTCTTTGTAAAATTTGTAATAGAATATCATTGTTAGAATAAAAACTGTAATCTACTAAGTATTTTATTTAATGATTATAAGCAGTTATCTTCCATTCATTTGATCACAATCTATAATTACTACAGAATTTTTATTGTTAGACAGCTAGCAAAAAAAACGAAAGGATGCGGTCGCTTATTTAATTGAATAAGGAATGGAAATAAAAAACTCCCTGAAAAAAAACATATCAATGCAATTTTGCTAAATTAAGTTAAGCTTTTAAATTCAGAGTTTTAATTTTTGAGAAAGAACGATGTTTAAAACTCACTTTTTTTCCCTGAATTGGGTGCTTGAATACTGATATAATTGAGTTTCTGCAAACTACATTTTTAAAGTAAGCAAGCATTTTCAGATAACGAACGCAGAGTAACAGAAATTTATGGCAAAATAAAAGTAGCATAAGATTGTCAAGAAATATTCTGCAGATCAATTACGCAGCATTTTTCTACAAAGAATTAAAGTTGTAATTATTTTTCTACTCGATATACACCAATTCCATAAACATTTCACCCCTGAACAGCCGTTTTTTTAGTTAAACGGATTAACTTATTAAATTTTCGGTGTTTCTATCTGGCTTTCCTGTATATTTTATGTACTATCAATCACCTTTCTCTTTTTTGTAGCTTGAATGCAATATGAGATAACCTGAATTATTCAGTCATTAATCATGCAAGAGGCTCAACATGAGTAGCTTGAAATGGATTTCTTTATTACAACCTTGATTTCAAAACCTATTATCCTTTTTTTTTCAAAAATCTCTAAAATTCTAAAGAGAGAGTCGATTTTAGCTTTAAGAATTTCAAATTTTATTGATTAGAGAGAAAATAACTTAAAACAGCGCAGACATGTCCAAATTAGATGGCCCAAAGGAAAACTTTAATATGATGTTATTTAAAGAAATAAATTAGATCTGCCATAACTGACGCACCTTATTGGCTATACCTAACTGATAAAACCAATATCCTGTGGATTTACTAATGCTTATGACACATATATGTATACATATATATATATGAAGTTCTTGAAATATTTTTTTTTTCAATGAGGAACTGAAACTTTGATTTGAGTCGCTCTGCTACAGCACAAGACTTAGCTCGATCACACGAGTAGTTATCGCTAGGCGTTCGAAAACTATTGGACCAATTTCAAACAAAACTGTCATAGCTTCAGATGCCACTTCCTTGCAACATACGGCTATTTTAAGGAGTACAAAAACATTACTAACAAAAATACGTGGCCACGACCAGCGACAATAATGTGACTTCCACTTTGCGTCCAGAGTGGGAATGTAAACTATGACAACGCTAATTAATTGAAAACTATAATCAGGAACAAACCTATTGTTAAACTGTTGAGGAAGTATCTTTTAAAATGATATTATGAGCTCCACTTATTAGGATTGCAGATACGGAAGTAATAAATATATGTACCCTACTGTAAAAGGATTATTTTTTATTTAAATGTGCAATAGAATCTATGAAATTAACTTGTTTTTTTTTTACAAAGACCATTGTGACTGCTGAATTAGTGTTTTAAGATATTTCTCAAGCAAACGTTAAAACACAAAGTACGTAGAGTTCCATTCTACAAATTTTAACAATTAATTTTTGAGGATAAGCATTATGGTTTTGAATTTTATCGCTACATATGTGTTTATATTCAGACTATCTAGAGTATCCTAAGAATAAACTATAACTTCTCTCTCTCTCTGCACTTTGTGGCCCGCTATGTGTCACACAAGAGCAGTACAAGAGTTAGCGGTGAGCGATGTTGACTAGCTGCTTTCCCTCTAGTCTCTTCACATATTGTGGATGTGGATAGCATAAGAGTGGTGGTCAAATCCCACTATTCAGTCAAACAAGAGTAGTTCAAGAGTTTACGGTTGGTGCTGTTGATAGCTGCCTTGCCTTTACTCTATCTTTTAAAAATTATGAAACGTTTTGCACAGATATCCTTCGTTTAGCTTTGCGCGAAACTTCTAAGGAAGAATTTTAAAATAACGTTTGGTCTGGCATGGTCTGATGGTAAAAGAGTAGCCCAAGATTTGGCAGTGGGTGGTGTTTACTAGTTCATCATCACCAAGATGTACTGATTCTCATTGTTGCTCTGTGGTAGAGAACCAAGTATATCAACAAAAACTTTCTCCAAAAATGCTCCAACACAGTAGTGCTGAAATTGACTATGTTTGTGTGTGTATGTGTGAACCTTTTCATTCACATGGTTTACACCAATCATCTACATATTTCCAGCATCCAACCCACTAAACTTGTTCTCTTAATCTCTCCAAAGCCTTCAATGTCCAATGCCCATCTGTTGAAAGGAAGTGTCAACTGTAGTCGTAATTTCTATATACTCGTACCTTCCCATTTTTGACATTATAAACTTTCTTGCCAGTATAACGAATCCCACTCCACCCAGTATTTTTTTTGTCTTTTGGGCTGTATGGAGTGACTACTTACTATAAGGGGCATTCTGTACTATTCCTGTTTTACTGAGTAATCAGTTTAATACTCATTCGTTTTGCCTGTGCATCTTTCAGTGGCATGTTGAAACACATGAATTCTTCATCATCTTCGAGTCTGCTCTGTTGCACTTAAGGTTGATTGTTTTACTATCTTGTACTTCACTC
>NW_013667525.1:179585-185248 GCF_000517525.1 Limulus polyphemus
GTAATCAGTTTAATACTCATTCGTTTTGCCTGTGCATCTTTCAGTGGCATGTTGAAACACATGAATTCTTCATCATCTTCGAGTCTGCTCTGTTGCACTTAAGGTTGATTGTTTTACTATCTTGTACTTCACTCTTTTCATAATGTTTACATTTTGCTATGATACAAGGTCTTGTGGATAACGAATCAGCATTTCCATGGTTTCATCCAGGCATTCTATGATGTTGAAGTTATACTCCTGATGTTTCTGGAGACATTTGCTATCGGGCCTTCTGGATTGCAAAAATTCATCAGTTATTTCATTGCTGAAAGGTCTGTCTAGATTGTAAACATGTGGCTCAAAAATACATATAAATGCGTTTTAAGTTGTACAACACTTCTTTTTTTTTTTTTGTCACAATGCATTACTTTGCTAGTAGGCAATCAGAAGGATTTCCTGTGCATGCCACTGGTGGCTCAGTAGTAGGTCTGAGAAATAGTAACGTAATGAAGAGCACAAGCAGCCCATTGAGTAGTTTTGTTTAATAATAAACAAATTCCTGTGCACAATTCTAGACTGGGAAACTGTTTAAAACATGTCTCCTTCATATCCATGTTTACCATTGAATTATATTTCTAATACTGATAAAAGAGTTAGCACACAGGATCACACGCAAAAAGTGCAATGAATTTTGAAAAAAGACGCTAAACTCGAGCGCTTTTGAATAGTTGACTCTTCTTCTTCTTCAAGAGAATAAAGTTGATGGTTAGTGAGTGCAATGTAATGTATAGGTACAGATGTCGACGTCATGTAACCCGGACGTTCCAGATGAGTTGACTTGGGAGACTAGCCAATCATAACTGGAGACGTTGGTGTCAGGTTTAATTTGTACAAAAGATATGTGTACATTACTCGAAAGAAGTACTAATGATAATAGTTAAAAAAAATGTTAAAACAGTTTTCGTTTGTTTGTAATTAAGCACAAAGCTACGCAATGGGCTATCTGTGCTCTGCCCACCACGGGTATCGAAACCCGGATGCTAGCGTTGTAAGTCCACAGACATACGGCTTTGCTACTGGGGGCTTACAGTTTCTTCAGAATCGTTCACTGATGAGCTTTGTACTGTCAGTTTCGGTTTGTGTTTTAGTGAACTCTCCTGAAGAAGCTGTAAAGAGAAACGTTGAGTGAGTAATTAAATAAAAATAACATTTTTATGTTATAAGGTTGTTTATTTCTAGTATTAATATGTATTATGTCCGCAGACATACCGCTGTGCCACTGAGGGGCAAAACAGTTTTCATAGGTTAGTAAAAAAATGAGAATGAGAGTTAAAGAAAATGTTAATGTAAAGCAATATATAAAGAAATAGAAACATGAATAAAATTAGATATCATACTAATAATAAAAATATTCAGTTATAAATTTGGTTTTGAAATTTTCTAGAGACGTGAGAAGGTCAACAATCCCAGGATCGAGATTCATATCATTCGGCGTTATTGTATTTAACAGTGCTATCTAGTAAGCTTCTTTAATTTCCCTATTTCTGTTCGATGTAAAATTTGTCTCAATATCTGTCAGTTTAATGTATTCAAGAGTGTAGTCAGGCATGTTAAAGTGTTTTGTGACTAAATATTCTTAGTTCATTTTGATAGAACATTTGTGGTCATTGAACCGTTCTCGTATGATTGTTCTGGTTTTCCAATACATACTTTTCTCAATGTGACTTCCAATGTTCCTCTTTATTGATTGTTATGACCACTTGCTGCTCACAATTAATCCATCTTCTTGCTTCATCTTTGGTAGCAGTTTCCCAGCTTTTATTGCCAAATCAGTCTAAAAATGGCATGTACAGAGTCAGTTGCAATTAAAATGTTGGAAAGCTTCTTTTTAATGGAACCATAGACTGAAAGACTGGTTTCTTTGAATAACGAACTCCTTATTTCGCTTTGGTTAGATGGAATATTCTCAGTTGAACTTCCACCCTTAAATCTAGCTAATTCCTGCTTACCAATATATTGTTAGTTCTCTCTTGTCCCTTTTATCTTGGCCCGGCATGGCCAGGTGGTTAGGGCGGTCGACTCGTAATATGAGGGTCGCGGATTCGAATCCCCGTCCGACCAAACATGCTCGCCCTTTCAGCCGTGGGGGCGTTATAATGTGACGGTCAATCTCATTATTCGTTGGTAAAAGAGTAGCCCAAGAGTTTGCGGTGGGTGGTAATGACTAGCTACCTTCCCTCTAGTCTTTCACTGCTAAATTAGGAACGGCTAGCGCAGATAGCTCTCGTGTAGCTTTGCGCGAAATTCAAAACAAACCCTTTGATCTGGTTGGGCTCTGGGACTCAGCCCCAAGGTATCTTTTCCTTAGTTTATTTTTGTCGGTTGATACTTCACAGTCTTAGTTGTAATGTCCATCTGTCTCACACTGACTTTCCTATGATAACAAATTTATATTTATTAAAAGTTTTTGAGTACAGTTTTGGGTTACATACCTTTTTAGGTTGCAACTTAACACCTAGTGTCCTCTGGTTTACTTTTTCTATTCTAACTCAAAAGTTGTCTCATTAATTATTTAAGATATTCTAAACCATCATCAAAGGGAGTTGATATTTCTATACTATTTTATCTGACAATCCCATAACTCTTGGATGGTACTTTTAGTTGTTTAGTTGCGAATCTAATTTATTCTCGTTCCATAGCCAACTTAACAGCTTATTTTAAAGATGTACACCTACATTGCTTTAGTCTAATTCGCTTATCCTCATTCATTAAAGTATCTATGAAACTGTTGCATACCAATTTACCCATCATTTCACATCTGTATAAGATAACTGGTAACATCTTTTCAGATCTTCAACAAGTTCAACTAAGGTCTCATTCTTCTTCCTTACTCTGGTCCTAAGCTTTATTTTAGTAACTACTCTAAGATGAATTCCTCCTAATCTATTTGATAAGAGAGCTACTAATGCCTGATAATTATTATGGTTCTCAGTTTAATATTCTTAAAGGTCGTATTTTAAATCAACAGCAAGATCAACAGCTTACAGTTCGCTATTCCGTTCATTCAATTTGAAAATTACTTAAAACCGTACCTGGAATGACTCTACCTTTCCACTATAGTTTGTTGGTGTTCCGAATGAGCGATCTTGTTGAACTGGCCTGCTAAATTCCTAAACTTGGTGAAGTACTTTTCTAGCTGGAATGGTCCAAGAAGGTTCTATAGACATGAGTGGTATAGTAGTAATAGTAGTATGTGTATGTCAGATAGGTTTTTCTATTTCATATTGCAGAGTTAATGGTGTTGGAGGACTAAATTTCTTAAGTGCAAATAGATAAAAGTGTTGCTGTTTGATCCTTGCATTTTCCAATTTATTTTATAAATGTTTCATCCTAGAGTTGATGTCCTTTTTTACATTTCCTATGACTTCTTATATTTTAGTACTGAAATCCTCTGTACTTCATTCATACTCTTTTGTACATCCATCATGACTTCCTCAATTTTGTCTTCAAACAAGTTAATCTTTATTCGAAGGTTCTCGTGTAAATCTTGTTTCGTTCTTGTAATTTATTTCTTAACTTCCTATGTCTTTCTTCTTATTTTTTGCTTCTTTTTTCAAATATTGCCTCTTTCTTCTTAATCTTCTTTTGATTATCTGTCTCTTTCTTGTTGGTATGATGTTGTTTTTCCACTGTTACGTCATTCCCATATAATGTTCACTTTCACTTGAAGCGCGTATCTCCAGCTGGAAGTTGAATCTGGATTCCATTATACTTAATCGAAATATTTCCACTTCTGACACCAGTGTGTGATGGTTTCTGTTGTTGATAATGTTCTTTTTGGATTATTCAGCAAAAAAGAATAATAGAGAATTAAGTTCGTTTAATGATTTTATTTCTTCAACTCCAAATTCCACGTTTAGTGTAATCAATGTCCACTGATAGGACTAACTTCACAAAAAATAAACTACGTCTAACAGAAACCCCACTTATTAATTTCTTATCTCTCTTTTTTTCTCGAAACACAAACTCAAAATTCACAGCACTGAACTAAATTACTAAAACAAACTTGCTAATGAAGAACTCAGTCTATCCTGACTAATGTTTTATGTATGGCTCAATTTGTTTTCGAAATGTTACGTTTTCAAAAGAAGAAAATATCAGATTTGTCATACAGATTACCTACCGTTGGGTCATGTGATGGTTTATATATGTATGTAAGTACAGAGAGCTAGATGAAGTTTAATCTCCAATTTCTCTTCTTCATCCAAGCAATACAGAATGGTTACAAAAAACTTCATCCAAATTTCAACATAAGGTTGCATGCCGCACTCTTGCAACCCCATTGCTATATGAAAGATACAGATCACAAGAAGACACATGGTTCGTATACTTTGTATGCAGATTGCGGTTAGTGTGTAAACTAAAGATAGGATGGACACACACGTATATATATGCTTTTGGCAGATCGTACAATGGAAAAGTACAGTAATCAAACAGGCATAAAACATGATTATCCATTGTAGGACGACATGTTGTGAGAAATGTAAAGATTACAATTTTAATATCCCAAAACGTCCAGTGATTGAATGGGTAGTAATTACGCTGTATGAACAAGTAACATCGTATGTATGGCATGGGTTGAGAGAGTCAAAGAGTAGTTAGGTTGTCTACTATTCTAACAGAATAAGCTTGAAAGAATATGACGACGCTAAATTGATAAATGAAGGATTCTTCGTGCTCAAAAGTAAAGCGTTACTGACTATACTACGCCACCACTTACAAGTTTTCTTCGATCAATATACCCTCCATGATGGTTTTCCTGAAAGAAACCCATATAGCAGAGTGTTGAAGTTGAATCCGCTAGAAGGAAAGCTTGCCTGAAAAACTTGACACCTGTCATAACGAACGGCCGAGAAAATGGATTACATATTTACTGAGGAGACTCTGTATAGTGAATTTAGTAGAATTTTATTCGCGGCAAAATAGATGTTCTCATTTTTATCTTCGCACCCTATGTGAATAGAATGTTCGAAATATTTTTCACTTGTTTGCACTAGAATTATTGTTGTCATGAACAACAGCTAAACGACAGTTTCTCTTGATCGTGTAATTTACGTATATTTAATTCTAACAATACATTTTATTTTTAAAGTTTGAAATTTGTTACTCTTTAACATAACATTTGCGACGTTGGATAACGATTATAGCAAAATCTTACAACATTTATCAAGCATCAGGTCCCATTCTCTCTCACTCTACTTCATATGAAAGGAGCGAATTTCTTAAGAATTATCTCATCTGGCATGTTAATGGGGGAAGACATTTCGATATTGAAATCACTGAAACATTTGTTGAATAAGTGTAGTAAATATTGTATTAGTGTCAACGATGTTTCACTCTTAAAATCATTGCCACATTAGTTGGATGAGTGTAGTAAATATTGTATTAGTGTCAACGATGTTTCATTCTTAAAATCATTGCCACATTAGTTGGATGAGTGTAGTAAATATTGTATTAGTGTCAACGATGTTTCATTCTTAAAATCATTGCCACATTAGTTGGATGAGTGTAGTAAATATTGTATTAGTGTCAACGATGTTTCATTCTTAAAATTCATTTGCCACATTAGTTGGATGAGTGTAGTAAATATTGTATTAGTTGTCAACGATGTTTACATTCTTAAA
>NW_013667525.1:185351-203535 GCF_000517525.1 Limulus polyphemus
AGTTTAGGGTTAGGTAGTAGGTAGGTTAGGTTAAAAGTTAAAATTTAGTTAGTTTAGTTTGGTTCGTAACCGAACGTAGTTTCGTTATACTTCGTAAAATCATTGCCACATTAGTTGGATGAGTGTAGTAAATATTATATTAATGTTGACGACGTTTCATTCTTAAAATCATTGCCACGTTAGTTGGATGAGTGTAGTAAATATTATATTAATGTTGACGACGTTTCATTCTTAAAATCATTGCCACATTAGTTGGATGAGTGTAGTAAATATTGTATTAGTGTCAACGATGTTTCATTCTTAAAATCATTGCCACATTAGTTGGATGAGTGTAGTAAATATTGTATTTGTGTCAACGATGTTTCATTCTTAAAATCATTGCCACATTAGTTGGATGAGTGTAGTAAATATTATATTAATGTTGACGACGTTTCATTCTTAAAATCATTGCCACATTAGTTGGATGAGTGTAGTAAATATTGTATTAGTGTCAACGATGTTTCATTCTTAAAATCATTGCCACATTAGTTGGATGAGTGTAGTAAATATTGTATTTGTGTCAACGATGTTTCATTCTTAAAATCATTGCCACATTAGTTGGATGAGTGTAGTAAATATTATATTAATGTTGACGACGTTTTATGTGTACAATTTTTCGTCTTTTCTACAGCTGAGGCCAGGTTATTTTGTATAATAGAACACTTTTCTCACAAAGAGATTCATGTGTGATTAAAAATTCACTGAGAATTACAGGAACTGCATCGAACCTGTATCAGTCAAGGAAAACTAATGGACGTAATACTTCACTTCTGTTTTATTTTATAAGTTTCTTAGAAAACTGATTGGTTTCTTTCTGAATTTTTACTTGTTAGTCACCAGGCGAATGAACTCTCTACCGGAGGAGCCCGCACATGATAAAGTATTAAACTAATCTGAAGTTAAACTTCAGTAAATTGATAGGTTATTTCTTCCATCGAAGAGAGTTTCTGGTGGATTGTATTTTGGATTCGAAGCTTTCATGGGTGAAAGCGTACTTGATAAAAATCCATTAAATTTCCTTTCTCTCTAAACAAGATATATATATATATATAGCAGAGTTGACCGTCTGTCTGTGTGGTGTTTCATGCTCTTGTGAGGAATTCAGATGGGCTATCCAAGGTCTGATTTAAATGGATAAGAAATCGAACGTAAGGATTAAAGTTTGGCAGTCGTTTCTATTTTACTGTTTTAATGTCGCAAATTAGGGCTCAACTGAGCGATAAGGTCGGTAGAAAATACGTGGAGCCTACACCAAACAAAACTAGCATTCAGCGTCTTGCGTAATGGAGTACGTTTGTCTCAAAATAATGGAAAGGGCGATTCACTCCCCATTTTTATAGTATTACTTTTTAAGCATGATATAGCAGACAGTATTTGTTAGTTTTAATAATTGATTCAAATACTATGTGACCCTACAATTAGTTAAAACTGAAGGTACAAAAAGTAAAAATGTTGCTACATTGAAAATTATCTCGCTGTTAACAAGAACAGTAACTCTATTTTGTTGATTTACTACAAAATTAATAAATGTTTATTTATTACGTACATGTTAAGAGTGAGGTTTGAACTTCAGCCATTTAAATAAATTTGTTTTGTAATTTAATGTAGTACTTTACAAAGAATGAAATTGAATAGAAATTTACTTCTTACATGAAATGTGGAAAAATTAATCTTATCTCTAGATATATATAGATTGTTTGTTTTTGAATTTCGCGCAAAGCTACACCAGGGCTATCTGCGCTAGCCGTCCCTAGTTTAGCAGTGTAAGACTAGAGGGAAGGCAGCTAGTCATCACCACCCACCGCCAACTCTTGGGCTACTCTTTTACCAACGAATAGTGGGATTGACCGTCACTTATAACGCCCCCACGGCTGAAAGGGCGAGCATGTTTGGTGTGACGGGGATTCGAACCCGCGACCCTCAGATTGCGAGTCGAGTGCCTTAACCACCTGGCCATGCCGGGCCATATATACAGATAAGTTGCTGTTTTTCTCTGAAGTATATCATAGAAATATAAGCAAAGGCAGAGGGTTTGTCTGTGGTCTAAGTAGTTTTTGTGATAAATAATTCAGGAAGCTACTAACAACAATAGACTTAATAGATTGGTACGATGATGAAATAGACAGAAAACAAAAGCATATTATACTGGAAAATTATGCAAACAAGTAACAAACTGATTAAAATTCAATGGTCCATTTTCAGGATCAAAGACCTAAAACTACACTGACAACGATACAGGCTTAAAAATCCTTTAAAATTAAGAAACATGGCATCATTCTAGGATCACTACACTTGTATTTCAATTTCTGAAAAATAATATCAAAGTAGAAATTAATTCTAATAATATCTATTTGTTTCGTTAATCTTTAATGATCTTAGATTAAGTAAGAACATTAAAAAAGCTAAATTTTGTAGCTGTCAGTTTGATGGACGGTATGATTTGTTTTCTAACTCACCAAGGGATGGGAAGTTTGGTTCTATAGCTGATAATGAGCTCTCTGAGAGAATGGACTCCTGCTGCTTGTATTACAACTTCACTTGCATCTTTTTCATTACATTGTTGATTCTCAGACGAGAATCAGCAGCTTATATCATAAAGTATTTTATTTGCATCACATCATAAATATTATTTAGTTACACATTCCTAGAAACGTGTAAAACTAGTTTAGAAAAAGAAAATTAATGATCCCATTTGTAAAGTTTAGAAATCTTGCATATTAACACACACAAAATGATTAGATATCCCGGCATTTTTATAAATCTTATAAATTAAGGCTCAAAAAACTTGTAGATACCCTATGTGGCAAGGTTTGAAAATTTACACACTGACATCCCAAAAGTGATTAAGATACCCCATTTGGCAGTTTAGAAGTTTTGCACAGTAACACCTAGAAAAAGGTAGATATCCCATTTGGCAAGCTTAGAAGTCTTACACACTAACATCTAAAGAAAAGAGATATCCCATGTAGTAAGTTTATAAGTCTTGCACACTAACACCTATAGAAAAGGTAAATACCTCATTTGTCAAGCTCAGAAGTCTTACGTACTAACACCTAAAAAAAAGATATATTCCATTTAGCAAGTTTAGAAGTTTAGTTCACTAACATCTCAAAATGTTTTAGGTATCCCATTTTGCAATTTGGAAATCTTTCACACTAACATCTCAAAAATATGTAGATATCCCATTTAAAAAGTTTAGAGTTCTTTCTCACTAACATTTTAAAAATGTGTAAATAGCTCATATTGTACGTTTAGAAATACTACACATTAAAATGTGTAAATATCACATATTGTAAGTTTGTAAAATTACACGCTAACACCTCAAAATGTGTATCTATCCATATGATAAGTTTGGAAAACTTACACATCAACATTTAAAAAGTGCGTACGTATTCCATATGATAAGTATAGACACCCCAACACCTAAACAAAATGTGTAGGTATCTCCTACGATAAGTTTAAAAATCTTACACGTTTACAACATAAAATGTGTAAATATCCCATATTATAAGCTTAGAAATCTTACACACTAATATCTCTAAATGTTTAGATAATACTACGATACCTGAACAGTTCTGAATTTACTGCACTTGATACCTTTTTGAATATTAAGTTCTGCTCTAAGTGCATCTTACACATATCTCATTCTGTACTCGTATCTGGTTTGTTGTGTTTACCGAAGGAACACGATACTAAATGAATTTCTGTATTCCTTAGTTCAGTTTTATTACGATGTGTCTTACTTGTTATTTCTGCCCATCACAGTGTTTCGCTCCATATTTGTTATTTTTATTACCTATGTCTCGTGTGTGCGTATGCTTACAGATGATCTCATATTGAAAACTGTTCTAGCAATAAACGCTACAAATAAAGCGCTAAGTTCTAAGAATGCGCTAGTTTAGCAAAAACAACTGACTATATGTTATAAAAATAATAATACCGTCAGCATACTCACTTATGCCTGCTAGTTATAATTAAACTACGAAATCTTGAATAAACATACGAAATTTAGTTCGTTAAAAAAAACAACAACTGTAAACTTCCAGTAACAAAGCCTCAGTAGTATACTATGTGCTACAGACTATGGCTACGACACATCGTAATAAGTTAGTTCAGAGAACAGCTATGAAAATGTTTGTGTTGAACATTATTGTTATATTTATTAGTTTTCAGCGTCCCTTGCTTTAAATAATGAAACATTCAGGGATATGCTAAGAAATTACTGGAAAACTTTGTAAGTTCGTTTTTTGTTTTGTTTTCTAGCTTCGTGACTCTTTATATTTATTTTTATTGAAAACACTAAAGTATTTGGTACAGTATAGTTAGTCTTGTACTACCCAACTACGTCAAAGTTGCTAGGGTAACGAAATACAGCGCAATCTAAGTGAAAGTTCGCAGTGATCTCATGAATATCAACTATAGGATGTTAAACGCGTTAGTGTTGACACATCAGGAGAGTTATGACACAAAGCACGATAGCACGCTTCTGTTGATTCTCTGAAAAGGAACAAGTCCTTCGTTTATGTTAAAAAAGGTTCTTAATAGTGATAATTACACTTACTAAAACTTAATAGCGACAAGTCTACACCATTGGAAATACACATATAAACATATACACATACACTCGCATACCAAAAAGAGTAATTTTGAAGTCACTCTAGCGAAGTTTATAATGTAATGGAAATAAAAACTTCTCGTTTGATTTGAGTTTTATTCGAAGTGTTTTAATGAAATATTATCAACCAGTTTTGCGACGTAATTAAACACACTTTTGAGATATATCTGGAGAAATGCAAAATTAAAAGCTAGTAAAATAAAATATGGAAATAAAAATGTAGTAAAGATAATAATAAACAGCTCAGAACTAAAATCTAAGATCTAACCTCTAATTAAAACAATAAATTCTGCTAGTTTTGTTTAAGTACAAATTCCTATAGTTTTTTTTTAAAGTAGGGTTATCTTTTAAACTTATAGAATTCCTTAAAATCATGCCCTCTATAGTTTATTAACATGTATATAGAATACCAGAGTCTTTCAGGTCCAAAATTGTCTTTGGAACGTTTTCTTAAAGATCGCTTTGTAACTTGAAATATTTTATATAACTTTAATGATTTTTATCAATTAAGTAATGATTTGAATTCTGATCTCTAGTTTTACCACAGAAAATGATGCTAATCAACTTCCAAGTCTGTTTTTTATTATAACATCTCTAGACAGAGATTTAAGCACTGATATTTAACACAAACCCACAAAATCTCACAAATGTTTAGATTTTTACACTAACTATTCTAAATACTCCAAACTAGATATTTCTTGTTATGCCCCCAGTGGCACAGCGGTATGTCTGCGGACTTACAACGCTAGAATCTGAGTTTCGATACCCGTGGTGGGCAGAGCACAGATAGCCCATTGTGTAGCTTTGTGCTTAATTTCTTGTTATTTAGCTAAAATATTGTGTGCTTAGATATAAAATTCTGTGCTTAGAGAAAAAAAATAGAAACGTTGAGACTTTATTTACAAAAAACACTATTGTCCTGAAAAAGTAATTACTACAAACCAAAAAAGTAAGTAAAATAGAATATACTATTCCACTTATTATTATTATTATTCATTGTTTAAGCGATTGTAAACTTCAAATATTTTGACAACAGCTGAAAGAAGTACATATCCAACTTTGAAAAAACAATTTTCTAAAATCTCGTAAATTAATAAAAAAAAATTATAAGCACTCCCATGAAGTACTTTTGGAATTCATGATTAAATTTATCTATGTGAACAAGGTAATTGTGGTTTGTCTCGAAAATGTTGCGTTAAGGGTGAGAAATGTATTTGTAGTCTTACTGGTGAAATAATAATTGATTTTAATCCCCGAAACAATTGTAATTCCAAACGATTTAATACGCTCTTCATCGTGTGATGTGTAAAGAGTTGTATAATGGAGAAACTGACAATCTAAAATTACGTATGAACATAAATGAACGTCCTGTGCCTAACTTACAGTTGGAACTCCTGAAGCAAGTAAATATTTTCATGAATGTAGTAAACAAACATTTAGTAGTTTCAAAAAACTTTTTCCAATACTTTCCTGTTTTGAATCTCTAAGGAAAAGGTAAAACCTATAATTTGCTAAAACTTTCTGTTATCAGTGACATCATAAAATATCAATAGCAGCATGTTCAAAACGTTACATTTTCAGTAGTAACAACTTCAAAACTTCACCTTAGTACACGTACAAAACTTCACATTATGAATATTAGCATGTTCAAAACTCCACGTTATGAATAGTAACAAGCTCATATCTTCGGGCTATCAATAGTAGCACGTTGAAATTTTAACTCATGAATTTATGCAAAACACAATCACTAAGCTGTTAAAATGTTTCAATAGATGCTAAAAATATCACATTATCAATAATTGTTAAAAGTTGTTATTATCAATAGTATGTTAAAATATTTTGAATTATCAAAAGTCTGATAAATATTAACATTAGTTACATTACTAAAACCCTCAACATTCAGAGAAGTAACTTGGTGAAAAGTCTCAGCAATGCCCACAGTCACTTTTCTGAAAGGCTTAGCAATATTATTAAAGTTTTGAGAAAATCCTTAACGTTGTTATAAGCTAAACTGAGAAAAAAAAGAGCATAGTCAATAGTTATGTTCTGAAAAAAAAACTCAGTATTTTAGTAATGTGTTAACAGAAAGTATGTGGTTAATTTGCAACGTCACCTTGTTTTGTGTTGCATAGGGTATGTATTACGATGCAGGAGGAGGATTTACATCTTCATCTGTTTTTTTGTTTGTTTGTTTTCTTTTTTTGCTTTATATGAGGAGCACTTAATGAAAAACGTATGTAGACTAAAGGGGCATCCAGTAGATCATATTCGGCTCTCAAAAAATACGAAAATGTGTCCGTATGTCTGTCGTTATCAACGGCCACAGACCATTTTGGACAGGAAAATGAGGAATAATATTCTACATATGTTCACCAATTTTCATCAAAATCTGATCATTTTTCACTGAGTTATATAGCAAAAATAGTGTGAAAAATTGATCCCCATGTTAACAGATAGGGATTTTTTTGGACCTTGACCGTCCAAAAACTAACCACTTCTAAGTTTGGTCATAGTCCAAATGTATACCAACTTTCTTCCAAATCAATTCAACCGTTTTCGAGAAATCTTGTTGTCAAACACACAGACAAACACACACACACACACACAGGGGTGAAAATAACTTGGATCTTCTTCTTGTTTTTGGATAAAATAGTCTATCCTTATAATGTGTTGCTGGTTTGTTGATCTATTTTGTTTTATAAAAATATCTGGCTGATTTACCTCTACATCTTGTTTTGTCATATAAATAAAAATAGAAATGTGAGTGGCAAAGATCGTCTTCTTGTTTTGCGTTTAAAAGTCTTCAATAGAAAGCATTGTTGCAGTTATAAAAATTGCTATATTTCTCCCTTCCGTAACTAGAATACAATATATCTTTAGTTAGGTATGATCAGGTGATCTTTCATTTTTAGTTTTTGAAAGTAGGTGCTCTGTATTTATCTTGTTAATATTCTCGTAAACAGGGTGTTAAAAATCGTAAATTTTTGCTAATTCTTTATGTTTGAATCACTCATTACTGTAAAGTTTACAAGCCATAATCATAGAACAGCACTTTCTGAGACCATGAAGAAGATAAAGAAGCTGCAGTCCAGGTGCGGGTGCGATCTGAGAGTATAACAAAGAAAAGGATGGGTCATCTCCTGGACCAAGAGATTTTTCCAAATATAGTGAGAGTTACGTTCATGGTCTCAGTCTGTCCTTCAGAGCTAAAAGGTTAGGAGTATTCTAATGAAAGCCTTAGTTGCTGAGGTCCAACTTGTAATGAAGGAGTGTAAGTTAATAAAGATGTGTAATGCCCCTGAAGTAAAAACGTCCACCTTTCGAAAGCGCTCGGGCTATTAACCATCACAGGTCTTACCAGGTACTGGTTTGAATCAACGGAGAAATAATTACAATGTATATGGTAGGTGAAGTCTGCAAGAAAATGTCATAATACCTGGAGCAGTCACCATCTTACCATGAATTTGGAGAACTTGGTATAGTCAGAAGCCCATGAGGCCAGTATGGCTCAGCGAAAATGCTCTAAAACCATGTCAATGGGCTGATATGATAATGAAATACATCCTTAAAAATTGCAGCATTCTGCTGCTGATATCACGGAGTATACATCGGAATGTTTGTGTCTTTCGAGAAGTTGGAAGAGGATGAGTACTTCTCTCGAACACTAAGATGTCTCAACCATACAGCAGTAGAGATGCTATTTCACAAAAGTGGTGATATGAGACAAGTTAACCCCCTGATCTTTATTAAAGAGAAGATAATATGGATCTGGAATATTTTCTTAAATGTTACTTGCAGGTTAACCCACTTATGTTTAAAGAAAGGACAAGGAGGATCTGGACGAACTTCTTTAATGTTTCATGCAGATTATCTCCTGGAATGGATGTCTCACAGAGAAATATTTCAACATTTAATGATAAGTTATGGGTGGTCCAACACTTGATATCCTAGATTATTTGGATGAGGAACAATTTGATAACTGGAACACAACTTTCACTGAGTTATATCCGTACACTTGTCCCTGTGGAGAACCAAGCAAAACATAGAACCAAGTTCAAAGCTCAAAGACAAGGAGCCCATGAAAACTTAACTACTTGCAAAAATCTAAGAATATTGCACAGAGAAGTATTCCTTACCATAACTCCTATTGATTATGTTGATAACTTTATTTGTCACGCAACCACATGTGACATCACATGAGTCTGAGGAAATTTAGTCTCTGATAAAAGTAATTTCTGTGGCAACATGAATTGCTGTAATCAAATTAAGCAATGTGTTGAAGTGAAAAAGAAATCCAAAGCAATAACAACTTTAAATGCACATTCTACTCTAACACAATATCCATTATCCATGAAAGCCACAAAAGCTCGACCAAAGCTTTGATCTATAGTTCAACTATAGTATGGTATCATGGTACAGTTGTCTTGGTCACAAATGGGACAACATAAATTCTCAGACCCAGTTGTAATAGCTGCACCACCTATGCATCAAGAATTGGCCTCCAAAAACATTCAGTAATGTAACTTACCTGGCGTATAGTTGGGCATTGTCCTATCCTATTGCAAAACAGTGTTATTGTGTGCAAGCATCATACTGAAAAATGATGAAGCAGATAGAGCTATGGCTGAATCTGCCCCAACTAGCTTAGCTAATGGAGTGTGAATTGGATCTAATTATAAACTTGAATAGAAAGAGCACTCAGCTTACACCTAATCCTATGGCACTTGGTTCAGACAGCCATGGATTGGGCATATTGTTGTATGTGCCTGTAATAACACATGGAGATGAGATTGTTTCTAGTGGATAGTGTAGCAGCAGAACCTTCACTGACCTAACTCTGTATCAGGCACCATGAGTTTAGCTACCACTCTGGTAGTTAACACAATTTTTCTCTGGCAAATAGTGACCAATTAAATATGTGTCAAGTGGTATGTCTCAAATTTTATCATGTCAATGTCACTCACTAAACAAAGACCATAGTCTTCAAACTAGTTCAGAAATTGCTAGCTTAAAAATAGATATATCATGGAAACTTTCAATCATATTCACTTGTGTAACATGCTTAATAAAGTTCTTTGGATAAAGCATCCAATGCTGACAAGATCGGACCTGAGAACAACTGACTACATGGATGCATATTGAAAATGTGATAGTAATTTCTTGTTCATGCAGCTGTGTACTGTATTGTGTAACAGATCCATTATAGTGTATTGTCAGTCTCAGATACAGTGGCAGAGTTGTCTCATGAAACACGTTGTTTTTTTCTGAAAAGCAGTCCTCTTTTGTTCAAACTGTTCTTTGTCTAAAAGCTAGTATTATGTTGGTATTGGTATCTAATTACAAAAATATACTTTTCAGCTTCCAGTTAGAAAGGTCATCAGTGTGATGATAAAATCAGGTGTGACACAAGCTATCCATTATATTGCACTTAAGAACAATTGCATGACTTCTTTCTAAGCACTTGAAGTGTCTAATTCACTGTTGCCCTCCAAATCTCCACAAAGACATGAACTTAAAGACTTGTTCGACAAGTTTGCTGAGGCGCATGGGACTGGAAAGCCATTTTATTTTGGTAGACTCTCACGTGACAGTACATAGATACATGTGTTGCACATTCAATAATATAACCACCTCACTGATTTCCATAGAGCACTAGGGATTTTGCCACTGTTGAAATTTAATGGAAGAGTGATTGCTCATCTCTTCTGGTTATTGTCAGATAGCAAGAAGGAAATCACAATTATGTGTAGCTTTAGGTAAGTAAATGTAGTAACACGTATATTGATGCTTTGCCTTTGCATATTTGGATGAATGTCTGAACATGTTGGGGTGCTCATTTGTTAAACATGCTATATTTAATTTTTAGCTACTGGCAACTTAATTAGATGATGAGAGTAGGCCTAAGGTTGCTTACATCACTAACAAGTACTGCATGAATTCGTTATCATTGTGTATGTAATGCACCTACTATTTTGGGAGACTGGTGGAGATTATACTTAGAGGATTGGAATTGGAGAGATGATTCATCTATGTGAATGACGTAATGGTTTTGGGCCATATAATTAAAATCATAGCTTTCAACTTGAAATGTGCACTATATTGCAGGCTGTAGCTTGACAATACTAAAAGGTAGATGTACCACTGTCTGTCTTGACTAAATTGGTATGCACTTTGTATGGCTGAAGGAATATGAGCGTGAATACCAATCCTTGAAATGTGCTTTCGTCAAAGTATCTGCTTGGATTTATCCTTCTCATGATTGTCCACTGGTGCAGGATACTGAAATCTCTGTAATGTATGACAACTTCAAAAATATGAAGGATGCATCAAGTAATGAAACAGCAAAAGAACAACTTCATTATACAATACCATTCAGATCTTGGATAACATGTAATAGTCAACACCATTGTAATGGGAGTGATGATGAACCATATGAGTAGAATCAATTCTACTGATGGGCTGATACCAAAAATCACCGGTTAGGAGCTACGGGAAGATAATTTGAAAACCCAGACAAAGACTGAGCACTCGCTGCTACAGGACAAGGGACGCATGGCTATTACAAACTGGCAAATGTAGTACTGATGAATGTAAAATCTGGCAATTGTGTAGACTGTTATAAGTATGGGATTCCATGTCATACTGTTCTTATGAACCTCCGAGATGTAGTATCCAGTCTCTAATGCAGCTCGTGGTCCCAGAGCTCTTAGGCAAGAAATACCTTTGGCTTTGCATAATACAGAGACTGGAGGGCATTGTGACATATCGCGTATCTCATGCATTGTTGTGAATGTGTGGAAGAGTTTGCTTAGAAACATTCACATTGAATTGCAATGTTGACACTATTATATGCCCCCAGTAGCTCAGCAGTAAGTCTGAAGGTTTATAACGCTAAAAACCGAGTTTCAACAGTCGTGGTGAAAAGAGTACAGATTTTCCATTATTTATCATTGTGCTTAAAAGCAAACAAACAAAACTGTTCTATATGCGTTGTCCAATGGAAACCAATCACTTTATAACTAGAAAAGAGCTGGGGCTATTCCCTAGAGAGAATTGCCATAGATATAATTAATTCTCTGCAAGAATCTAAAGAGATGATCTATATGTGATATATATTATTAATCACTTCACAAAGAAAGACAAAACCTATTTGTTGTTAATTTGGTCAAACAATCTGCCATAGATGTGTTGGCTGAACTATGAATAAAATTAATGGGAGATCCTGGAAAGATTCACATAGATCAAGGAACCAACTTCAGTAGTTAATTGTTTATATAGGCTGAAAAAATTGTGTAGGCTGTCGAATGACAATAGATGTTACTAACTGGAATGGGCAGCTACGATACATTATGATGACATATTATACAATGGAGTAACTGTTGACTGGTTGTTCTTTGAATGTCTTGATGTTTTGAGAAGAGGAATAGCTTCTAGTGAACTTGTTGTATTATCCTCTACCCATTGCAAATGAAATGTAGAGTATACAAGAACATGTGTGGTGATTGTGTTCCGTGTATATACTTCAAAAGAGATTATATAACAACGGAATTGAATTTCGAGCCTATTTACTTTATTTGGCTTTGATATGTGCCTGTGTTTATAATTAGCTTGGTTCTAATTGGATTGGTCTATAAGTGCATCAGTCACACTGAAAAGCTTAAGCTCCACATCACTGATGAGCTTCTTGAGGACTAAGTATTGTGTTTGTGTTAGACTAACTTTGTACGTAACAGTTGAAAATTGTATTTGCACTTTAGTAACAGAAAGGAGTGTTGGCTGTGTTATCTGTCTTGCTGCTGAATGATGAAGCGTTGTCTCACAAGTATGAAGTGGTTAATATGTCATGTAGACAGACATGTACGTGTGTATGTTAGTTTATACATGTCTTATGTATGGATTAATTTGTATTTCATTATTTACATGAATGTAATATACACAAGAGTACAATATTTCAGGTTAACTTCCATATTTAGCTTGGATATTTAGATATATATGTGGAAAGATCACAGTGAATACCTCAGACCACATTAAAATGAGAACCATAACAAAAATATGATTATTTGTTGATATAGAAAGAAAACATAGTGTATCTATTGTTTTCAAGTTGTTTGTACAATTGAACTATTTCCAGATTAGTGGATGTTACTGAATATTTTTCTTAGATATACTTCTGAACAAGGTGGTGTTTGTACAAAATATTTGTTTAATTACACTTAGTTGTAATAATTGGATACAATTTTATGTTGGTTACATAGAGATAACCTGGATTTATTTATATATTTAGGCATTTGTTATTTTTTTTTGGATTAAGTTTGTATTAAAAGGTATAAATTATGAAACTTTAGCGTTAGAAACATGGTAACTGTTTGAACAGTAGTGGGATTAATTTTAGTTTCAAATGTAAGCTGTTGGTTTGCAGTTTTGCCTTTTCCTCATTGGAACCACACCTTTGCGTTTGCAACCAGACAACGGTACAAAAAACTCGTGTAAGATGTCTATACTTACTGACTTATAAGCCAATTACCAAAATCTAACTAATGTACATGTATGTACAATATCTCGTAGAAACTATAGCGTTTCGCTGGTACATGGAAAAAGAACATTCTTGCAGTAAAAGGCTGAGTGCAATCTCCATTCCTGCTACAAAGTGTGCCACATATGCTACATCTCACTGGACAAATTTTTATTCTGGATAAAAGTCAGTTAGTGACCTGATAGGATGTAATGTTTAATTTAATACCGCTTGATTAGCTTCTGACCTGCACAGATAAAAAGCCAAAATTTTCGACCAGTGTTTATCTTGTTTTTGATAAAGATTAATAGGCAACAGCCTTACCTGCCTTAACGTGCTTCAATTAAATAAGAGTTTCTTGTAACAGACTTAAAGGAGGTAATAATTATACCAGTAAGAGAACTATAGCTAAGCCTGCCATGGTGAGAACATTGATCTTCCACACATCATCTTGTAGTTTATTGTCTAACAACTTGATCTGGGGTCATCTACCACCATTTTATCCAGCCTAGCAAACATTACCACAAACATCTGTATTAAGAAATGGTGTTAGTATCCTTGAAAAGTGAAAAGATGCCATATCAATGCAATGCATCAGGATGGAGGATGTCCATAAAATTCGAGAATCTCAAAGCGTTTTCTCAGATATGCTTCCCACCAGAAGCCAAAGAAATACAATGGGAAGCAGCACGAAGATCTCTTTCTGCTCCACCTACCAGGGTAGCACCAACTATTATTAGTCTATCGGCCACCATATTATGGTCCCTCTTACCCTCAGCCCAAGGGAAAACAGACACTCATAAAGTTTAGCGAGTTTACCATCTTAAATAGCAATACTATAGTCAGTTAGTGACCACCAGTTGAATTGAAACATGTTCCTCTGCCAAAATGCCAAAGAAAGATTAATGGCAACAGCTACCAGGGGTTCATAAGGAAATCTGATGGATACATGATGAGAGACACATCTTAGGAGATGCAGGCATAAGACATACAGCCGTTCCAAAATTCTATGCTGAGTGCCAGCAGTCTACAAATAACTTCAGTAGTCTTCTATTGTCTTTCTATAGGCACAGCTGTGTATATACTGTCGATGTTAATTCGAAGTATCTCTGTATTTTTATATCCTTATTTATGTTTAATCAGTTTTTTAAAGTTTTTAAAGACCTCTCATTTATTGTTAATTTTGTTTTCTTTTGGCCATATTTTAATTTTGAGATTGTTTTTCTTTAGTTAGTTTCGCTCCAATTATTTTGTTACATTTGGTTTTGGTTTTATGTAGGTTTTGTTTTGTGATTTTTTTTTTCATTTGCAAATCTGAAATTTTGGTTTCTGTCATATAATTATTTTACAATTTCATTTTATCTTTTCTTGTTCGTTGTTTCTTGTTCTTGTTCATTTTGTTCGTTTCATTTGATTCAATATTATTATGCGTCTTTTAGTTAAATTTTGTTTTGGTTTCCAATTCTAATATAAAATATATTTAAGATAGTTTTTGTATGTTTAAGTTCAAATAAATATTTAGCCAGAATTTTCATGCTGTATTGTGGTAGTGTTTAATATCTATGATATTTTTATGTATTTTATTTAATTTTAAAATTTGTTTTAGTTTTGTATTTATTTTTTATTTTGTAAATAAGTTTAATTTTGTACCATTTATAAGGTTACACACTTTTATTTTATGATAATAATTGGTTTGTGACAGGTTGATTTAATCTTAATTTTTGGTTATTTTATCTCATATCAGTGCACTTTCATTTTCTTTATCTTATTTAAACTTTATCAAGTTAAATATAGGAGTGCTTGTATGAATAAAGTCTTATCGTTGTTACATTCGACTATGTGTCCTGGCAATGATATGTGACACAAGGTAAAATAAGGAAAATGGATGTTGCCATAGTTGATAAATTGCTATATTTCAACCGATCAATATCTATGAAATAAAATATATCTTCCACAAGGTATATTCATGTAAAATTTTCAAATTTTATGCAGGCATTTTCCTTTTATTTACTTGATGATCTTATAAACGTTACTCAAATGCCTTGAACTTGTGCTAAACATCTATTCCAGACAAAGGTTAGATGCCACAGTGGTCAAATTGCAAGGACTTATACTTGATTGACACTATTTCTATATCATTGCCTCCCTGGGTGTTGCCTCAATGGCTCAGCGGTAAGTCTGCATGCTTACAACGCTAAAAATCGGATTTCGATACCTGCGATGGGTAGAGTAAAGATAGCCCATTACATAGCTTTGCGCTTAACAACAAACCTTTGGTGTTAGGTATCACTCAAACTGAGAGATAATACAGTGATTTGTAAAAGTTAACATGAAAGGAAGTTTATCTTCCTTTAAAATGTACAATGAAAATGGTCATGAATGCTAGTAATTTTGGAGTGTGGGATATCAATCTAGGACATTGGTCTGACTTAACGATGCAGTGTTATCATTATTCGATTTCAGTTTTCTTCCAATGAAGAAATGCTTTTTTATTTTTCCAACAATCTCTATATACAATACACAGAAGCAACCAGCTGTGGCAAAGATCCCCGGATCACTTCATTTTTCTTGTTAATTCACTTGTATTTGGTTATTTGTTTGCTATACGCGCTCAGTTTATTCTCTGCTAAACATATCATGACTCTACTGTTTTTGCAGATTATTTATAGCTTGCCTGTCAAAAATCAGCATACTTGAATACTACAGCAGTATGTGCCTGATTTACATCTTTTTTTTTTGTTTCATTTTTTAATAGAGTTTATATATGTAGTTCACAAAACACGTTACAGGTTTTCCTCTTCAAAAATTCGTTTTATTCTTTTTATTCTCCCTTTCAAGTAAAATGATTTAAAATTACATAATCTTTAGGGAGCTGTTTCGCAGGTATGACTACTCTTCAGCCAGGAAAAAACTAAGCGTTTAAAACTAAAATTAAGAATATAAAAAATAATACAATTTGAAAATGTAAAATCATAAAAAAGTTTAAAATATTGTAAACCATTATTATACTTTTATAATAATTTAAAACATATAAAATCATAACAAACTGTGTGATCTCTCATTCAATGTAATAAATTAAATTTCATGAATATAATATTCACAAAAAGTGAAATATGGGTATGTGTGTACATAAATATATAGATATAGAACAAGAGATACAGTAATGTGAAATCTTTCATCAAAAAGGAAGGAATGTGTTCAAAACAGTCTGACCAAACCTTTGATGATAAACAAATATTAAATTAAGCTACAAATCTCCTTCTGTCAAAAAAAAAATAGCAACATAACAACACACAATACAATATAATATCAGAATACAAGTTACATGGTGAGTAAATATATAATGTACCCAAATTTTTGAAGTGGCTATAAAAGTAGGAACTAGAAAGCACCGTTTGGATACATCATCTGTCAGACTTAACCAACCTTTGCCTACCTCACAGACTGCGTAAAAAAAAATTAGTTGTGGGTGCTCAATCCTATAACGTCCCACACCCTTACCACCTCTCGCTGTCTGCAGATGGTTGTGGGAAGGTGGTGTGCTGGTCTAAGAGAAAAAATCGCTATTTGTGGTGATAAGTAAAAACATATTTCTTGATGTTGGCATCCCAGCATATTTTAAGATATGTGCAAGAACTCAGCTAACAGATGTTTCCGCATATAAAAGCTATCTTCAAGTTTTGTACACCAAAAAACTTTTCAAATTAATTTTAAGCTCAAACTTCTTAATCATTTACAAATTCCTTAAGTTATTCGTCCATCGTTAGAACAAAATAACTTTCCTTTAAGTAAAGTAAAACCTAATGTTAACTAGAAATTAGAAATTCCAATTAGACTACTCCTATATAAATATAAAAACGTTTTTGAATACTTTTCAAGTTGAAAATATAAATAATATTTGCCTGTGAATGTAAAGAAAAACTATTCACTAATGCTTTTCATAAGCATATTATAACTGGAAATTTAGAAATAGCCCGGAGATAAGTCATTATGTGAAATACTTTAAAATGTATCAAAGTGCAATAAATGGTAAAAACAAAATGCTATAAAATCGATTGAAAAAATATATGATTATATCCTTAACTAAATCACGCAATTGAAATACATGATTATATCCTTAACTAAATCACGCAATTGAAATATATGATTATATCCTTAACTAAATCACGCAATTGATATAAATGATTATATCCTTAACTAAATCACACAATTGATATATATATGATTATATCCTTAACTAAATCACGCAATTGATTATCCTTTAAAATGGTTTTTGAAATGGATATCTTGTATCTTTAATGCCCCCAGTGGCACAGCGGCATGTCTGCGGACTTACAACGCTGGAATCCGGGTTTCGATACCCGTGGTGGGCAGAGCACAGATAGCCCATTGTGTAGCTTTGTGCTTAAGTACAAACAAGATCTTGTATCTTTAATAAGATTAAAAATAAACTTATACATATTAATATAGATAATTTATATTTTCAGTAAACTAAACTTTTTTTCATTTAAAAATAAAATTAAACAATTACAAAAAAAATATATAACTGTGCCGATTGATAAAGCAAACAATACAAATTTCGTTTTGTTTGTAAATATTTGTGCACTAAAGTAATGATTAATGAAATTAACACAGCAAAAATAATAACAATAATAAAACTATAGAAACTGTTCTCAATAACTTTATTGAAGCTTCGAAAAATTTTATCTAAACAAAGTCATATTTAGGTTTATTGTTTATTTTTATGAATTATAATTCTGATTTACTTTATCATATATGAATCGTTAATTTAATTAATGCAAATAATCAAGAAATCAAAATTAGATCTATTATATTTATTCTTTAGGAATATAAATTCAGTATACTAAAATTAATTGCTCTTAAGTACATTACTTAGATCTTTAAATCAAAATAGTTAATGACTGTATTAATATCAATATATTTAATAAAAGGAGCCCGGCATGGCCAGGTGGATAAGGCGCTCGACTCACAATCTGAGGGTCGCGGGTTCGAATTCG